>NC_072770.1:22704041-23004041 GCF_022539595.1 Amphiprion ocellaris | reverse complement strand
GAAACAGCATTTATTATAAGGAGACCATGTGGTGGAAAGTAACTAATGTTCTGTACAAAACAATGGATGCATATGAATTTGTTGTCAAACAAACAGAATTTACTGTAATTTTGAGAACTCATCACCAAAAGAATCAGACACACTACAGATTTGTGCTCCTTTTGCTCACATACATAAACATTTTTCCTTATAATACTAAACTTTAGCCATTGGACATTAAACTGATTTGGGATTTCACTCATGCTGGTAAAACTCAAACACATAAACCTGAATCCAACAATTGAGGCAGAAAAAGAGACAAGCATCAACATACAGCTTGTTTTTAAGTCGGTTACGGACCAGAGCAAAATTTATTTTGGAAGAACATGTTAGAGCTTAGCAATGGGGGCGCCATTGGTCTGACTTGGTCTGACTTAGGGTGTGAGAGGTCCTGGGTTTAAATCCTGGATGAGCCCCACAGATGCGATATGTTTGCTTTGGACATTTGTAACATGAAATGCCAAAATCTGTGATTTGTCCTCTTTGGAGTTGGTTTTCAATGGCCCCCAAGGGTGAAAAGTGAATTGGCAATCTAGATTTCCCAACTGATGTCACATGTGGCAAGATGTTAGCAACTGGACACTGAATCAAATGCATGATACTAGGTGTTTTTTTTTTTCACATACTCCAGTCCTACAAGTTGCATAATGCACCTAAAACTTGATCAAAGGTATTGCTGGACGTACTAGTAGCTTGTAGCTGGATGTGCCTGTAGCTGAACTTTGAAGCTTCATCTGTTTTTGTGTTGCAAAAAGTGATACAGTCAAAGTGCATTTCTTGTGATCCCTTCACTGGGAATGGTTTTGAAGCTTTAGGACAGCGATCAAAGATGAAACATTAAAAACAGGCTAAAAAATGATTTAGTTCACGATTTTGAAATAATTTAATCAAAACACTGTACAGTTGATGTTCCTTATACCATGAAAGTGATGGAACTTTGGAAAAGAAGAAACGCATGCTTTAAGATTCATTATTGGATGGTGTTGTCCGTCTTGTGCCGTAAAAGTACTAAAGTCTATCTGCTTGGTTCCTTAATTGAAGAAACTGAACCAAGAAATGTAAATTTTTACTCTTTATTGAAGAGTATGAGGTTGATAAAAGGGAAAATTGATTTGGAAAATAACTAATCTGTACTAATAATGATGTTGGTCTGGCAGATAAATTTTTTAAAAGTGTGAAATTACAGATTTGATATGAATGGATGTTCTCAGGGTTAGTGGGAAGGGTGTAGTATTCAGATCAGGGAGGATCAGGTATGAAGAGCTTTAGAGGATTTGTCAAACAACAATGGCTCAAAAACTACAATGTTACCAAGTGGCATTTTCTCATCTAATTTTCAGTCATCTCTGATCCAACAAAAAGTCTTCCTTTTTTTTTTTTTTTTTTGGAAAGAGTCCACTTTTTAATTTTTAGAAAACCAAAGTTACTGTTGCCAATAAGATCACAGATTGATGCCCCTTAGCCTCCACTTCTTGTGTGATGTCAAAAATTCAGTGTATTGCTAAACATTGGCTTATGCCAGCAACACATTTTTCTACCAGACTGAAAAAGGCACAGAAGAAACCCCATCTCCCATTTTTACATCTGGCTCTTGGCCATTTGTAGAGCAATATGAATCCAGTACATATCACTCTTATGGATTTCTCTGCAGCCTTCAGACGTTTCCAGCTCCAAGTTCTTTTCTCCTCCTACCTGTGACCCATAAATCGATCTCAGCACTCCACATTAAAGGAAGTCTCAATTCCTAAAATGCATCTCAGGGAATAGCAGCAAGGACCCAGGAGGTTTACTGGAGGAGCTAAGAGTGAGGATGCACAGGTGCATCCTTTAAGGCAGTCGTTCAGGCAACTGTGATGTATAAAACATGATGGAATATACAAAGCATTGTGGTAGTAGGACTATATAATATCAAGTGTTCCTTTTGTATTCATAGGGGTGTATGTGTGTGTTTTAAATAAAATAAAATAAAAATGTATGACATCCATACATGCTGGTCACATGCTAATAAAAGCACTGTTTATGCTCATCTGACAGAGACAGTAAAATACAATGATAGGCTATAACCAAAATAGTGAATGGACAGGTGATGCAGCTGTGACACATGCATATGCAACTTTGAATGGCCATCTCTGAAGTCAGGATGTCTCATTTTGTTAAAGGCCTTTTGCTTCGACTCCCCTCTTCTTCTACATCTGAGGTGGAAGGGATCAAGGATACAGGAAGAGGAGTTGAGGAAAGGGTTGAGGATGTACAAACTGAGAAAAGAGGGGATGGTTTTACATCTCCAGTTGCAGCTATTACTCACAGTGTTGTGGGAAAATTCTAAATAACAGTCTGATTGCGTGTTGGTGAACCTGAGGCCACACCTCCAGCCAGGTTGACTAGATGCTCATCAAATAATGCAATTTGATGAAAACACCGTCTGAAACAGCCTGCTGGAGGTCAGTGGAAGCTCCCTCAGTGACACAGAAGACTTTTTACAACAGTTTTTACAGGCTCTGTATTGCAAAATCAATATTGCAACTCTTTAAAATGAATAAAACATGATAGATACAATATACAGTTTCACTACAAGGTATGTGAGGAATACCAGGATGACTTACCACTCTTTGTTTATTCACCTTTTTTTTTTTAATATAAAGACTTCCTGTTGCTGTTTGTTCAGAGGTTTGAGTCTACACATGACTGATCATCAGTTAATGTCAGGAGACACTCTCCCACCTGCCGCTGTTCTGACCCCTTGATTTCATCTCCCCTGTAAATTCTGTTATTAGGCTGTAGCACCTACATGCAAATCCACACCCCTCCTCTTGATTACGATTGCATTTTACATAATGTCCCCTCCCTACGTTTTGACCATCTGTATAAAATCCATCTCTTTGTCAGTGTTTTGTCTGGGAAAATCAATAAAACACCCCACAGTAGCAAACTTTGGATGAAGACTTTGACTGATTTCTTTAACACACCGCCCAAGAATATTTCATAGATGCGTGTAATGCTTTGGTATTTCAGTCATCTGACTATTTCACCTCAGCAGCAGACATTTCTCTCAGGATTATCAAGCGTCTCCAGCCTTCTAAAAGATTTATGCCTCACTGGTTCTTCTGCTCTGTTTCTGACACATGAAAGTTCACCAGACATTCCAATGCTTTATGTGCCATGAATGTAATAAAATCTAAATCTTGGCATTCCCAAATTAATGAACAATTGTAAATAATTAAGAAGTGATTAATACGAGAAAATGTTTCAATCCTTGTAGCTCCACAGTCTTTATATGCAGACAGCGTGCTGATATTGAGCCTTTAACTCAACAGCATCACTAATGTTTTCAATCTTTTCTCAGACTCTTTTGGTTGGTTTGTGTTTTGCTCATGTACATGTGTTTATCTGCAGCTGCAAAGTGGAAATTGAATTTCTGGGGAAGAGCTTAGTCATTGGTACAGTTGTTCAATAACTGGCAGATCCGTAACAGAACACAATCTGTTGTGACGCTGAGTTCTGAACACTATTTATACTTGCTTTCTAATTACTAACGGATGCAGTGTGATGATTGATACACCATGAGTTGAAAATGTTATTTTTTGTCATGCTTGGTATTTTCTCACACTAGTTGGCCAAAACAAAGTGATTTCTAGCAGAATTCCAGACAACTAGGAGACTGAGACACAACTCTGGACAGTATGTTAACATATCCACAGGAGGATGAAATGTGCCCCTCTGGAATATCTGCTGCTTTGATCAGGGCTCAAGTCAAAAATACAGTTTTATAGCCGTTACTATCAGCTTTTTATAAAAGTAGTAATGCTAATAAAAACAATGACCAAATGTGTTTTTTTTATGAAAATGGATTAAAGTGACAAATTCTAAGATTACTATGATTGTTTGTTTGTGCAGCAAACAGAAACCGAATGTCTTTTCATTATTGTAGATTTTAAAGTGATTGCTGGGTACATACTGTAGCATTTGAAATAATCTGCTCATTGGTCTATTTTTAACCTAAGGAATGTTTAAAAAATACATACATTTTTTCTGTTTTTTTCCAAATCAAACAAGTGAGATTAAAGCATTCAGTCAGTGACTGAAAATACTCTCTAGTTAAAAAAGTTTGTGATCAAATGAAAACATGAGAAGCTAATTCAAACAAGATTACAAATACTAGAGGATTCGTGGTGATAGTCTGTAGTATGTAGGAAGATATTCTCCACTGCAGCAACACACCTGGGAGTTTTGAATGGAGCAGCAGTGACGATATTAAATGGAGTTGTTCCGAGTTGATTCTGAGAGGCTGAACTGTCATTTTGGGCACTTTGCCACCTGCCTTTAGTCCATCAAATACACCTAAACTTCCTGAACTGAGAGAAAAAAATGACTGGAATAACTGCAATCACCAGCAACCTGGCAGGAGGATGTGCTGCTGCATGGATATAGCTAATCCAGTCCTGTGGCCTCGGGTGACTCAGACCTTTGTTGTCCCTACTTGTCAATTAAAACCTATGTCACATTTTTACAGTTATGTTTGCATGACCTAAGGCACTTGGTTAATGGTATGAATGTAAAAAAGGTCTTTATGATGCATGCATTGCAGCTTAAAAAAACACACAAATACTGAAAACATGAGTAAACTAAGAAAACATCTTCATCAGTTTGAGTTTTGAATTTTGTTCCCTATCATTTTATAGGTTCTCAGAGGTAACTATTATATCCAGCTATAGCATAAAGTTAGCACACCGTTTCAGAACTATTGTTTGCGCTATATTTCCTCAGACTGTTTGTGCTGACAGGGTACTATTAAGCAAAATGCTGAGACTAAGTAATAGCAGATATCTGCAATAATATCAGAATCATGCAATCACGATGTTAAAGTAAGTGAAAAAAAAAATTATGTTTTAGATCATTTGCTAATGTCATCTTCAAGAACTTCAAAACCCGCTAAAACATTGAACAAAAAGAGTGTCCCAGCTGGTTCATGACTTTTTGTGTCCCCTGGAAACAAATGTGTTGTCGTCTATGCTACTTGCAGTTCAAGCATTAGTGGGCTCTTCAATGTGGTTTAGTGTTTTTGCTGAGCTCGCTGTGGGTCAGTTTGTCCTATTTCAGATCGCACTGTTGCTCCACCATCTCAGATTTTGTTCAGAATTTACTTTTTTGTTATTTAGGACCCAAAATTAAACCCTAAATGAGGTCCTGAGTTTTGAGATTTTCATATGATTTCAGACCTGCAAATCTTACACAGGAAGCCATTTTAAGAGTTTATCATCTTGAGAAATATGACTCCAGAGCCAAGAAAATTTGGTGAGACTACAGACAAAATAGTTTCCAGTCGATTCAAACTATTAAATGACTCCAGCAGAGGCCAGATTTTTAATTATTGGCACTTAAAAATGGATGAACATAGTTAAGATGTTTTTGAGGGTGAAAATATGACAATTTCAAAATTCTGCGAAATATTTGACAGAACTTAGTGTTAGGTCCCAAATAACAAAAAGTTCATTCTGACCAATAACAGAACAGAACTGACTGTGTATTGTCTTCAGTACAACTCAACCAAAACTAAACAGAACCCAATATATGTTTACTCTTTAATTAATCCTTCTACCAAACCTGATCTAAATTTGAATAACAAAT
This sequence comes from Amphiprion ocellaris, assembly GCF_022539595.1. Classification (NCBI taxonomy): domain Eukaryota; kingdom Metazoa; phylum Chordata; class Actinopteri; family Pomacentridae; genus Amphiprion; species Amphiprion ocellaris. The sequence continues at coordinate 22,998,377 of NC_072770.1, read as the reverse complement.
ACATTTTTAGGTAAACATAACTGCAATCAACTTGTGGTTTCTTGCAACACAATGAGAATGTTGTTAATTTTTTGTCATGTTTTAACTCATCTTTCCGACCAAGATGTTGCCTGACCAAATGTATTCTTTCAAACCTGTTTTACTGACTACAATGTCAAGAAACAAGTGAAAGTAAGGTGAATAGGGTAAGTCTATTATGAGGCTGCACAGTTGCTCATGGTGAACACTGTCGCCTCACAGCTAGAAGATCCCCGGTTCAAGTCCTGGCCTGGAATCTTTCTATGTGAAGTTGGCATGTTCTTGCTGTACATACATTGGATTTTACCATGTTCTCCGGCTTCCTCCCACAGTCCAAAAGCATGCGGAATGGTCCATAGGCGTGAATGTGAGTGTGCTTGTTTGTCTCCATATGTAGTCCTGTGACAGAATGAGGATTAAATGCTGTATTAATAGTGGATGGATATATCCTATTATTATTGACGATATTTAATTACATCTTGCAAAGTACTGTACATCATATCAACATCCATAATGAATGTAATTAGAATGCAATTTGTGTAAGTTAATACAAACATACATAACAGAATATTAACATTCAAATATGAGGCATATATAATAAAAATGGCACTTGCTGGAACACTAGATATGGATTAGACATAACATACTGTACTTACTTTTGTCTATAGACAGGAGTTGGTGGCCTCTGGAGATTTGATATTCAACATAGGAAAACCAATGAGCTCAGGACAGTCTCATGGGAAAGGAACAATGTATTTAAAGGTTTCATTATGACAGAAATAGTGATTCAGTGTTTAGTGTAAGTATTGATGAGTTAAATATTTCCTGACAGGACAAAGTTGTGAAAGATTACAGGAAATAGAAGTTAGGCATGGTATGTAAAAGATTGCAACACTTTCAACAGAAAGCTGCCAACTTCCTCAAAATTCTACAGAAGAGATCCTTTATGTGAATGAAATTTAGCATGAAGTAATGACTGAGTCCTGATTCCCTGATACCCACATCTAAGGAGATGTGTAACCAAACTGGTGATACTAGAAAAACGGAAGTTGCACATTAAAATCCTGCAGATATACTGAGCTGTGTGATGCGAACATTTGCAAATCAGCATAATGCTTGATAGTGATCTAAACTGGTCACTATGCAGCATTGTGAAACTCAGCTTTAGTCTAGACTCTTGTGGCAGCAAACTGAGCAGAGAGATAAAGGAGAAAATGAGGGCATCGTCTTCCAGAACATTTCAACTTTGAACTGAAAATTGCTTTAAGGGAACAGAATTAGCTTTTACCTCATTTTTTTAATGCTATTTTTTATGCTAATATCTGCAAGGATTTCGTCACACGTCTTGGTGAATTAATTTGTCGTTCTCTGGCATTTTTAAGATTGAATATATGGTTGAACAGCAACTCCAGGCTTGTTATTATTTTAATGATAATGTTAAAACAATGTGATAATATAAATGGGGTTACTTCATCGACAGCAGCCGGTCAAGTTGTTAGTTTTGAAGAAATATCACTCTTAGTCCTTCGAAGTTTGCTGTAGTGGGTGTTCATTAGTAATCCGGCATACAGAGCGTGAATCTGTGAAGGTAAGCCGACCCAGAACATTTGCAGAGTACACAATTTATAGGGATGGTCAGAGAGTGGCTTAGAGGGTAGGAGATGGCAATATGTAAATACCAGGGTAAATAGTAGTTAATTTACACATAGTTGCTAATCAGTGATTGAATCAAAGGGTGTGGTATAACAAAAGGTAAGAGACGAGATGTCTGGCCGATTGTAGCAAATAACAAAAGATATAAGAATTGTAAATAACAGTGGATAATGGAATGAAGGAGTGGCACGTGACACTACAAGGTGTCTGTAGCAAAAGATGTGCTATTTATTCATCATTAGCGACACCTGTATTTTGCCTCACAAGTGTTTGGGATCTCGGGGCAATATTTTGTTGCCCTTAAGGCTATCAGCTACCATCTCCTGGTCTCTGTGCGTGTTATATGTGTCCTGACAACACCTAACAACAAGTTGTGGTTACATAACATGTGCAGAGATCCACATCAGGCTGTGCTCCTAAACTGGAAAGTTGGCCGTGTGTTGGCTGTTTGTTAGTTGGACTACAATAATTTGAATAACTGCAACTTAGATATGTGTCTCATACACATCTGAAATGATAATGTGTTAAAACTTGAGTTTGACACAGGATTTCTGCACAATCCGGGCCCACAAGGTACAGTAAATATCCAAGATGCACCTAGTTGATAATGCAAATTACAAATTCCCCCACAAATGGGAGATTTATCAAATTGCAGTGACTAAGACACATTAATTGGTTATTTGTTTTATTTAGGTCTAATTTGTTGCACCAAAATTAACACAAACTAAAAATTCTACCAAGTGTTTCACTGCTTGAAATGTAATCTTAAAAAATAAGGCTCCAAATAAGACAAGATTAGCTGAGCAGCAGGGATGGCAATTTTTATTATTCCGCATTGAGCTCATGTTGTCTTTCATATTGCGGGTCAGCAAATAAACTGCTGGTAATATGAAGCTCATCCCAGCAGTAAAGTGAACAATTCCCTCCATTTATGCCTGGAGAGGGTTGATGAGGAGCTGCACGTTCTCTCCCTAAATTATCATGCTTCAGCAGCCGCCACAGATTGGACACAATGGAGCTTACTGCAAGCGGAGAAGCATTCAGCAGGACTGCAGGAGCTCTTTTCCTGAAAAGACACGGCAAACGTCTGCTTTAGGAAACAAACTTTTGTTGTGATATCAGGAGTTCAGTTCAATTCACATAAAACCATTGTCGTTGTTTCTCTGATGTCCGTGATGTGCAGGTGGAGAAGAAATGCCAGTTGACACTGACTTTCTTAATAAGAACTTTATTAAAAGAAAGAACAGTATCGTACAGACAGGAGTTGTCTGGAAGGATGTCGCCCAATGATCCTCCTCGAACAAAGACCAACGGTCAGTTTTTATACCTTCTGGTAACGTATAGAATTACAGCATCTGGTTTAAATCCCCACTAAAGAGTGATAACTCCTCAGACAAGACTCCCCTTCTGCGCATTCCTAAGGGTCACAAATCAGCTATAGGTTAACAGTGGACCCCAAGGTCTACACAACATAGGATTTCTGGAGCCTGAAAACACATACCTCAGTAATTACTACCTCCTGTTAGTCAAAAGTTCACTTTATGGTGAACAACTATCAGAACTCATATCAGATCAGATACTTCACCATCAATACATACAATTCAAGACCAAAATGCACAAGAATAATATGTTAAGAGAATACATTTGTAATTGCAGCACTCTTCTTTCAAGTAAATGAAGAAACACTGTTTTTTTCTTTTATGAGAACTCATTTTTGCTATTCATATTTTGATCTTCTAATTGAGGCAATTTTATATTTTTTTACTACCATGTTGTGTAATACAGTTTTTTCTGACTGACATTTACACCATGGCTGTATTCTCAATGCAGACACTGGGGATTGTTTGATTGCAAGTAAAAACCCAGAATTTAACGCAAGTTTTTATTGACCTACTGGACTTGCAGTCAAGGGTGAAGCCATGCCAGTGATAGTTTGTGGGTTATGGGTAATAAATATTTCGCACATCTTCTCACATCAAGAGATTAGCAAAGCTGCATAAAGTCGCCTGATACTACACCAGACCTTGATTACACACAGAATGACAAGCTCACCATTTGTGAATACAGTGTCTCAGAATTTCTGGTGACTTATGACCTGCAACTGTACTGATAAAAACCCAATCTTGGATCAGAAACGTAAGTCGCTTCTATGATTGAGAGATGGAACAACTATTACAGAATCATATATCACTGTTGCCTCTTCCAGATTGTGCTCTCATGCTTGTACCCGTTGGCTCAGTGGTGACAGCCTCCAGCTAAAGTGAACCATTGTAAAACATGATCCTCCCCTTGATCTGTCTTAATTAAAACTGCTTTCAGACACCGTTCGGCTCTCCTGGGATTATAGACCCCTGGTTCTGCTGTAAAGTCTGAATCAGTGTGCTGGTAGGTGTAGACCGCAGGGAACAGAAGAGGCTGTAACCACAAGAGAAGATTAAATCAACCGAAGAGGTTCCCTCCTACTTTTTTATATCATGCAGTAATGCACTCCTCTAATAAAATAAAACCTTGTGTGTGAGCAAATGAAGAATTATTCCTGAGTGGGGCCAGCTCAGTAAGAGCATTTGTCATATTTGTGTTCCAAGTGATTACAGAAGGTCAGCACTCTATGAATAACATAAAAACCACGGCCATGTATTATAAATATTAAGTCACTCCAGCAAAGATAAGATCTTTGGATTCTGGACAAATATTACTGAGAGAAGTAAGTCTGGACTTTCCATTCAACGGCACAAACACACACTTTAATCCACTGAAAAGGAGTGGGATGTGTGGTATAATCAGAGTGAACAAAAACACAATGTTTGTGCTTTTACAATAAGATTAAGGACCAAACATGACAACATGCAGAGTTTGCATCATCATTCAGGTACATTTTAATGCCAGTCTGCTTGACAAATAAAAGCTCAGCACTGAAGAAGAAATCCTAGTAATGGAGGCCAGTGATACACACCACCCAGAAACTGATAGGAAAAGCCAGAGCCCTCGATAAGGAAAAACTGGAGTTAATCTTCAGCAATTATTCAGTTTTTCTTTTAGATGTCGCTTAAGCCTGATTACATTAATAAAGCACTGTGATGATCCCAAACTAGAGCATTCATTATTTCACTGCTTTCAGATAGACCTTTGTCTATTATCAATCAAACAACATGCTTTAATTGTTTAAAAGAACCCATGAACTCCTCCATTAGTCATTCTGCGTTTCTCATCACACCCTTCTATAATTTGTGCCACCGTTGTAACTATCATATGTTAAATTATTCGGCATTCAGCGCTAATAAAGTGGAAATGAAGTGAAACAACATTTCCGTCTCCAACAGGCAGGATGCTCATCACCTGCTGCTGCCACTGACCTATGAAATAACCCAATCTGAATAATGCAGGGAAACAAAGACACTGAAGTTTGATGGACAAAAACAAAAGAAACATTCCTGGGAAGTCATTTCAAGGGTTCAGTATCTCCAGAAATATCATACCGCCAGCCATGAAATATAATTTCTTGAATCTGAAAACATTAAATTCTTAAAATTCAGCCATAATAATATATAGAAATCAGTTTTTGGTCCCAAATATCCAATGAAGAAAAAGTAGAGCAGTATATTTTTCAAATTTTGTCTGAACTGAGAGACTGAGCCTGTTGCTGAATTAGAGAGTTGTGCTGTTTGTTTTGTTGGGGCTAATTGGACTGTCTCAGGTTATTATACAGTTCTGAGTCACACCATAAATCAAATTTTAGATTAGATGTAAGAGTGTGCACCAAAAGGAAAATAATGCACATTGCAGAATTGCAGTAAAAAACTTAGAAAATATATTTTTTGTTTAAAAAAAAGCGGAGAGAATTGTGCTTCAACTGCACATCAGTCCTATGGTAAATCATGTGCCATATAAGTGCCTAATACAAACATAGGCTTATTATATGTGTCTTTCCTTTTAAACAATGTATAACATCAGTAGAGGAGCCTCTCCTGATGAGAAAATGGGCTGGTGTGTGGTTTCCAATGAACTCATGTCAGATTTGACAAAAAACAAGAAGTTGCCTGAAAAGGTAACTTTGCAGACAACTTCTTGTTTCTTAACTGCTGTGTGTGGAAGTGTGAAAATTGCACATTCATATATGTAGATCAGAGGCTCGTTTTCATTACTTCTTCTCTTTTCTTTACAGCCCTGGAATGACTTGTATAGATTATCAGCAAAGATGTTTGTAGTCACCAGCAAAGAGTCAATGCAGCAGGAAATTTGGCTCAGAGTGAAAGACTCTGGTGGTTTGATCCAGATGGGTGGAACTGAGGAGCTGCAGATAAATGAATGATCGAGTGCGGAGACAGACATTCATCATTCTCAGGGGAAGGACCTTCGGTGTATTCAAGGTGAGAGAAAGAAGCTTTGACACAGATCATTTATCTGTTAACAGGTTGTGAAAGTGTTGATCAGTTGATTTGTGTGCACATGTGTGCATGCTTCCTGTGTGTATGCAAACACCTGCTTTTATGCAGCATGTTTATGCCTCTCATTTGCACTGATATAGATGCGTTTTTGGTGCATCTGTCCTGCAGCAGCTGTTTCCCACTGATACCATGCTGAAGTTGGCCGGTGCTGTTTTATTGTCTCTCTCCAACACAAAGCAGGTGACCATCTGTCTTCATCTTATTTTCTTTCAGTGCACATCCTCTCCAGAGGGTCAAAGACTTATTTTTTCTCACTTCTCTTCATTTCAGCCTGTAACAGTCACAGACTACCTGGAACAGCAGGGATATAGTGGTGGGTAGCCAATATTCTCCTTTCTAGGCACATTTTTGAAAGTTGATTGGTGCCAAAGACATTTTTTTGTTACATAAAAGTGGATTTAAATATGATTTTAGAGTGAGATGTGAATATTCTCCTCCTGCAGGACTCTGTGTCCACTCCCAGACACACGTGAGGTATTATTTACAGTAATAATGACAATATGAAGATGACTGCCGACCTGCCTAAACTTGATTATTATTATTATTATTATTATTATTATTATTATTATTAATAATAATAATAATAATAATAATAATAATAATAATAATAATAATAATAATAATAATAATAATAATTATATATATATATATATATATTTTTTTTTTTTTGCTCTCAAGAAATAACATGTTCCTGTCTTGAGCCAGCTATGTTTAGATACAAAATGAAAGGAAAAGCCCCGATGGAGTGGATGGTGGCGCAATGATCCAAATGACTCAGATTTCTGTAGGAACAGACGCTGTTGCGGGACTTATCCTGTGTATTTTTTCAACCTTTGACACATGTCTGACTTTGAGGGAAGCAGGACAGCTAATCTCCTCTTTGGGAACCTGCTTGTGACTCATATAGTATCCCGGGTCCGTCCTGTCCCTCCGCCATCCGGACCGCAGGGACCACTTCATTCTGGGAAACTTGCGCGTCTGGAGCGCAGCTAAAAGTCATCCAGAGGAACGGACGCTGCCTCTGCCTCGGTGGGACATGAAAAAAAAAACATGCGAAACCTAAATAAGGGTGTCTCAGTCGATGCCCACAAACTCAAACAAGGAACTCCCTCGAGGCGTCCGGACTGTTTCTCCGCTCAGCGCACACTCATCCAGCATCCGTGATCATGACTTCGGCTCTGCCCCCCTCCAAGGCTCTCTACATCGGGATGGAGGTGGTGATCGCCGTGTCCTCCGTCATCGGGAACGTGATGGTGGTCTGGGCTGTGCGCATTAACCGCTCTCTGAGAGACACCACGTTTTGTTTCATCGTCTCCCTGGCCTTGGCTGACATTGCGGTCGGGGCTCTTGTCATCCCGCTCGCCATCACCATCAGCATCGGACTACAGACACACTTCTACAGTTGCCTGCTGGTCGCCTGCACAGTGCTCGTCCTTACGCAAAGTTCAATCCTGGCGCTGCTGGCCATCGCCATCGACCGCTATCTGAGAGTCAAAATCCCCATGAGGTAGGCCTAAAGGTGAATTCCTCTAGTTTTCAATATCTTGTCACACATGTACAGAAGCCTTTGTGTCTGGATCGTTCGCTGGACCAAGGACACGCACCAGAACGATCGCTCCAGTGTCACAGTCATCCAACCAGAAATGACTGTGAAATCTGGAGTAAAGGTGTCTGGTTGTACATGAACAGACTCTGATGTGGCATTAATGAGGTTTAGCATCTGTGTAATATCTTCAGGAATTAGTTAGTGATAAATCTGGAAGACGGACAGCCACCTGGTGTTACAATTCATCTTCCATTCATTCGTTACCAGGCACACTTGTACACATTTCATTATTTCACCCTAAATATAACGTGTAAATTGGAAAAGAGGTGCAAGTTTTATGATTCAAAGGGAAAACAAAACAGCAGCATTAGTTGTTAAATTTCTATATTATACCAACTATAATTTTCTCGGGATGCACAAGATTCTTCTATACTGGATTGGTTTGAAACAACTTCATCTTAGAGGCAGGTTTTTCTGTTGCATGACGCCTTTTCTTCTGTGCAGAGGAGGAGATTTGTAAGCTGGGTGCATTTTCATCATTCTGCATGTCTCTTCTTGTCATACCTTCAGAATTACTTTCTTTTTTGAGAACTCCAGTTTCCACTTCAAGTTGCCTCATTTGACAACAACCCTGGAAGAGGCTTGCAGAGAATGCATGATTGGTCAATAGGCTCATGGTGACTGGTTGATGGATTGCATAATTTCTCCAGCTGGCAATGAACACACACACACACGCACACACACACACACACACACACACACACACACACACACACACACACACACACACACACACACACACACACACACACACACACGCACACACACACACACACACACACAGTGTACTCTGAGGGGGTAATAACATAGGTTGCAGTGACATTACCCAGGGAACACTGTGTATTTTATGAATACTGTACAGTAGGTGTGTTATTTATCAGTGTTCTGAACCATATCTCTGCCTTATTCATCATAGCTGTTGTGAATGTGCAGCAGCAGATACAAGTAGAGACAACAAATACCAGTCAACAGTAAAGGTTTCAAGAATTCACCTAATTCTCAAACCAAATATCCAAGTAAACCTTATACATCATGCAAAAGACTATTAATTTACTTGTTTTTCTTGGAAGCTTACCAGTTTAAATCAGGCTTGGATCAGTCATACAATGTTATCCTTAGACTACAAACAAAAACAAGCAAAAAAGCAATACATTTTACGAAGTTAAACCTTTGAGAAATTTCACATCCACCTCACAGAGGGTCAATTTGTGCAGAAGACTTCAATCTGAAAGAGTTCAGCCTTCAAACAGCAGCAAATTATATGTTAGTGTCTCATGGTAAAGTGATAATGTGAGGTAGAAATTGAGTCCTCCTCCCTGAAGCACCCTTGGTACTCTGGAGGGACACAGTTTAACAGGCACTGATTGCTTTTTACAGCTGAGGTATTTGGAAGCACATTGTTACGATAAGGATGGTCTGAGATTTGTCCCGTGTGTTGCCGTTGCCCTCAGCTGGAGGCCACGATTTGCAGGTGGGAGATGAGGTTTGAAACCCCCAGAGGGAAAGCAGATAGACAGACTGCAATCAAATCCAGAAAGCAATTTTTGGCAGATGAACAGCTCATCTGTATGCGTGCAGATAGCCAAGGTTTACAAGCACCTGTATGAACAGTCCAGTACACAGATAGCAATTTAAAAACAAACTTGACGTCACATGTGGGAAGGCCTGCTCCAGACATGGTCTCTTTTTCCATCCTTTGATTCATTAGTCTTGTGTTGTCTCTGCCTCACCCTGACTGACCTCTGAGTGGGTGTGCACTTTACATGACAGAGTGGATGAGGCAAGGAGAGCGAGGATAAGAGGGAGAAAGAGAGGAAATGTTACATATCTCAGTGTGTCTTAGTGTGAGTTTAGCCAGAAAGTGGTCGTGATGAGGAGAGAAAAGTGTGCGTCACATGAGGCTCGAAAGCATCTCACATTATTTACTCATCCCTTTCATCAGACTGAGTCAGTTCCAACTGTTTGGAAAAAGGGCTGGAATAAAAAAATAAAGAGACGACCACAGGAATCCTGCACGTCCATTTCCCAATGACTAATTTATAGACCTGTCCACTAGCAGACTATTGTGTGGGAGAGACAGGATGGATAATGTCCTGTTAGGATACCAGTGAATCTCCAACAGTTATGACAGCCCAGAACTCCCACAGTTTTCACTTCTTAGCACAAATGCTTTTCTTGTTTTGGCTACACATGATGTTTTTCCTAGAAATGATTTGATGATAAAAAAAAAAAACAAAGAAGACTGAACTGAGACACTCTGACTGCCAAGAAACACAGAGACTAAAAAAAGATTTTAAAAAAGGAGAATAACAGTATAAAATAACTAAAAGGTATAATTTAATTCAGTCCAATAAACTTTATAGCAAGACTATACTGTTGGAAAGAGGAGACAACACATTCTACCCTTGAAAAGTTGCATTCATCTACAACAGTCACACCACTGCTCAGTGCAGAGCTGCTCAGTCTGGTCTAACTTCAGCCAGATCTTTCTCTATAATGGACATTTCTGAGCCAGTATGCTGAGTCATGATTGGTATCCACCTTTGCGGCACACTCTGCTTCATCGTTTTTAGTTATTACCCAAATGTCCCTTGTGGGAACAGCAGTGAAAGAAGTATTCAGATTTGTCAGTAAAAGTACCACTACAGCAATATAAAAGTGCACAATTGCAATAAAATGTCTGTATGAAACACCTACTTAAGTATAAATACATAATTATTAGCAGAAAAATATAGTTGAAGCATTAAAGTGAAAGTACTGGTTTGGTCCCTCTGACTGCTGTATTTTTATATATGATGTCATTAGCTATCAAATAAATGTAATGGAGTAGAAAGTACAGTACTTCCCTCTAAAATGTGAAAAAATCTGGCAGCTTAAAGGGGAAATACTCAAGTATTTAGAATTATTATTAATTAGTTGAATAAACGTACTTTGTTACTTTCCAATGGGGAACAGTGCAGTGGATATTTTAACACAAATTATACAATCCTGCTTTGTAAGCTAAACCGTCACCTCAAGAAATAGTAAAAACGAAACACAAACACTGATATTATAAAATTCACAAAGGGAGTTTTTGTCGTAAATGTTTTGGAGTGTTTTGGCTGCTGTACATAAAACAAGATTTGAGATTTTTGAGTAATTACTTGGATATAAAAATTAAAATGTAGAACACCTACTTGTTTGTGAAACACTTGCAGTTTGAAATTGGATTGTAAAACATGTGTAATGGAAACTGAACAGCACACCCACAGTCTTGCCGTATCTGTCAACAGAGATTTTTCTCTTATTGCATCAACTTCTTCTCCCTTGTTGCCATAGTTACAAGCGGGTGGTGACCCCTCGGCGAGCCGGCACTGCTGTGCTGTTGTGTTGGCTGGTGTCCATCATTGTGGGCCTCACGCCCATGTTGGGCTGGAACAACCTGCAGCGTCTGCAGCACAACGGCTCCCTGGTCACTGATAACCCTGTGGTGACGTGTGAGTTTGAGACGGTCATCAGCATGGACTACATGGTCTACTTCAACTTCTTCAGCTGGGTGCTGCCTCCTCTGCTGCTCATGCTGGCCATCTATGTGGAGATTTTCTACATGATCCACAAGCAGCTCAACAAGAAGGTGACCCAAATTTTGTTTTGTACAATATACAGCAATAAAAATCATCAACCAACAGCGTGTAGAGCTTAATTTGTATTATCTTCTTTATCTGTCTGTAGGTGACAGCCAGCCACACTGACCCGAGCCGTTACTTTGGGAAGGAGCTCAAGTTGGCCAAGTCGCTCGCTCTTGTTCTCTTCCTCTTCGCAGTCAGCTGGCTTCCTCTCCACATCCTCAACTGCATCACTCTCTTCTGCCCAGAGTGCAACAAGCCGATGTTCCTCATTTACATCGCTATCATCCTCACCCACGGCAACTCGGCGGTCAACCCAATCGTCTACGCTTTCCGCATCAAGAAATTCCGCACAGCTTTCCGGAAAATCTGGAAACAGTATGTGCTTTGTCAGGATCCAGTTGGTCGTCTTCCCCAGAGAGGCAGCCAGAGAGGACAGAGTCATGAGAGGAGGCTCAGGCAGAATGAAGATGACGATGATGATGTGTGACCTTTGGCAACTAATTGGATTTGCTGTGTAACTGTCAAGTTCTACTACAATTGCTCACTAAAAGAAGAGGACATTTTTGCAATGCTTGAAAGTTTACTGGTCAAAATGGCCTTAATGGCATCAAAGGAATGATTCCCTTTATCCAACATGCTCTCAGAGGACCGGATTACAATTCAGCATGGAGATTCTAAATCAGACTGATTCAGATGAGACTGATCTCTCCAATGGCTGACAAAACGATGACGATGTCATATGGGAAAAGGGGCTTCTTATCAGTTTCAACACCGACCTGTTGGACTTGAATCAGTACGTGTATATTTGTAGCACATGTGGTACAATAGTAGTGTCTGCTGTACTTTTCGACCCGAATTAAAACTCATTGCCTTTTTTTTCATGTGAATGATCTCAAGTATTTATCCTGTTATGTGCTACATGAGCATACTTCTTTTTGTGGCCTTATGGACAGAAAACTGAGGAACTGAGGCAAACTGCAGCATTGTGTTTACAGTTGGAATCTGGTAAATCCGTGATGAGAAAACTGGAAATTTGTGAAACCATCTTGGTGCGAAGAACCTGGATATGGAATGTATTCTGGCTGCTTGAAGGAGAAAATGTACAACTGGAATCGAGGATTTCTGGTGAAATTCTGGTTGACTAACAGCAAAGTTACGGCCTTTACAGATGTGTTGAGCGTCACCATATGTGAAGGCTGTGCTTTTAACATTACTGAGACCATTGGACTGACAAAATAACTAATACTAGCTAATACTCGTAGCTGAAAAAAACAGTTAAATTACTTGATGCTTCTCATGAAATATTTGTGAATATGTACAATGGACAAAAACCACTGATCCAGCTATTGGAACTATATAACTGTAGCCACATCAGTATTTTTTTTAACGAAGAACTGTGAATCTAAGGCATGCTGGAGCTCCTCCATCTACTAAGATCCATTTGATCTTATCATTTTACCCTTACAATGTGCCTCCACTGCACATGTATCGCTGGTTTCTTTGCTTCCAGATGCTTTTTTTTTTTTTTTAACCTTTTGTAACTTGTATTCCTGATTCTTTGCCAGACAGAATGGCCAGTGTAGCATCATCATCACATCATCTCATTTTTGTTACAAGGCTCACTTAAAGTGTTTGCCTTTAAACGAAATGATATATGATATGCTAATACTTGTTGAGATGGGACTGCAGACACCAATACTATGTGTAGGATGCAACTAACATCTGTGTAAATGTTCATGGGAGATACTGTCTAAAATTGATCTCATATCTGACATGTCCTCTTACAGCTGAGTGTAGAGACAGAATTGCAATCAAAAATGTGAAACTTGTCCTTTTTTTGGACATGGATCTTCCTCTCTTGATTTACTTTCGCTACACGCTTCTCTGTATCGAGGCCATTGGTGGTGAGAGACCTTTTCTTTTTCTTTTGTGCACATATTAGTCATTGGCTACTGTCAGAGAGCAGCTACACGTGTGAATACGAGAGGAAGTTATGAAGGAGTCGAGGGGTGAAGTAACCAGAAGATGAGGCTGATGCGGCTCACACACACACGCACGCACGCACGCACGCACGCACGCACGCACGCACGCACGCACGCACGCACGCACGCACGCACGCACGCACGCACACACACACACACACACCACGTGTACTCACTGTATATCCGATGCTGCTGCTCTTGTGATGGTGTTTCCATGTGACTGTTTTCTTACTCTGTGCCCATGTGAAGTGCTTTTAAAGCCACTATGTGTACAATTTAATTCCAATGGAATTCAGAGGATCCATTAAAATTTTCTGTCGAGTTAAATTTTGAAAAACTTGAGCCCTGAGCTTGCATCATGGACCTACATGAGCCGGAGACTGTGAAATATAGGAATCAGTTGTAGCTTATTATTTGTGTTCACTTTCATTTTAAAGCCCAACCAGATCAATAGTTTCCTGACTGTCATGAGAGTCAAAAGTGCAAATAGATCTTTTTAATAAATTGTGTGAAGGTTTTCTTCTGAAGCTCTTTTTTAAAAAGTGAGATTGTTAGTTCACTGTTGGAAAACCTGTGAGCTCAATGAATAACCATTTTTGGAATAAAATTATGTGAAAAAGTGAACAAAACACTGTGGGGAAGTAAACACAACAGTCTGGAAGTAAATGAAAGAAAATTCAGAAAGTGTTATCTCTGACAGGACAGTTATTGAGTTAGTTCACTCCTAAAGGGTAAACCAACCAGCCCTGCAATCAGTCACCAAACTCCACCTATTTCATATGAACAAACGAGTGCCGTTTTTGTGACCTGACTTATTATTTTCTGCTGCTTACTTATTTTTAAATTCTATACATAGTGGCTTCAAGTTTTAATCTGTTTACTTACTACTGAACCAGTGTGACCAATTAAACATGATTTGTGCAATATTCTCAAATGTACATTAACAATATCAGAAGAAAATCTATAGCATAGATATTGTACATGTAGATGCTGTTAATCAGAAATCAAGTGTGGGAGGATTATGGATTATGGTGAACTGTTTTGTTCATGTCTAACTATAAAGGAGTATGTGAATAAATGGGTCAATACATGAAGGCAAAGGCAGAAGGTTGATTTTTTTTTTTTATGTCTGCCGGAGTGTAAATTGTTTTAATGCTTTTGGTGTTATCTGATGTGCTGTCAAAAAACACTTAGATCAAACAAAAAAGATGAAGAAAAAGAAGCTGCTTTCATCATGGGCGCTGGCTACAAAGAATTTGATGAGTGTTGTTAACAAGTAGTTCTGAATTTCAAAAAGTTCTTCACAGGATCTAACAATATAGTGTCATTAGTCATTTTTTAAATGTCAGGGCAGCGTTTTCTGCTTCCCTGTCGCCTACTCCTCAGTGAAATTCACTTACTCATACAGGAAAATGAAGTCATGTTTAATGATGCAGTCTGAGATCAGAAATCCCACCAGCCTTCACAAAGTGTAACATGCACTGTAAAAAATATTTCAGTAAAAAAAAGCAATGAAAATCTGGCAGCAAGTGTGAAAATTGGAGGAAAAAAACTTTTTAAAAAAGATTAAATGAAAGCCTTTAAAAGAAGGCTTTTTTAAAAAGCAGATTTACATACAGTAAAACTGTAATTGTACAGTTATGTATTGTAAAAGAACAAAAAAATACAGAGTCAATGTGGAAATCAACATTGTTTTTTGTGATCTTTAATTTAACAAAACAGGTAAAGAAAAAAATAATTACAATGAGATTTTAAAAATATTTACCAATCTACAATCATTAATATACACACGTTTTCTTTCAAATAATGACAAGTATTTGTAATACAACAGTGCTTTTTGCTGATTTAAATACAGTAAAAATAGATGTAAAAGAACAAATTACTATCTACAAAAATACAATTTTTTAATGTGGATTTTATTTACAGTTTTGTATTTCTGTGGTAATATTTAAATTAATACATTTTTTGTGTTTTTACCACAAATCTGTACTTTAATGAAACTGACAAAATATGTAAACTTAGTCAATTGTTAAAAAAATTACAGTAAAAAACATTTTTTTACAACAAATATGAGACTGTATGATACAGATACACAGCTTAGGTGTCTAATATAACACTTTCAGGTTAGATTTTATAAACTGACATCAAGGAGATTTTATTTTTAATACAACTTGTCTGACAATTTCACAGTAAAACTATTTGAAGTCAAAAATGTGGAAATCTTGAACTGAAACGATGTTTTGCATAGCTATTATTATTGTGACTCGTTATTTTCTGCTGAACTGCACTGAATTACATGCTACATTGTTAATATTAGTAGTTCTTTCTGTATTATTCCTACCAGACCAAGTCAATATGCTGTAAAAAAAAAACTGCATTTATCTTATTCATTTCAAAACAATAAAGAAACAAGTGTGTTCTAATACAAGCAAAGATTTATTTAGAAAGCAAAACAACATGTTAGGAACAAGATGGAGAGAAAAGGGAAACCTTGTGATGCTCATCCTGTGAAATCCAAATTATGACGAATCTTTGTCTGTGTTTAGGTCCAGAGAGCAGTTTAAACAAAGTATACCTTGCATTTTAAAACTGTGGTGTAAACTGATGAGAAGCAATTATGTAAAGAAACTAACAGGTGAGGAAGTGGCACCCTAATCAGTGATAATTAGAGTGGTTGATCTGCAGTGAACTAGAATCTAATTGCATTTTAGTCTGGCAGTTGCGCGTTAAGCTTTGTGAGGGAATTTAATGTTATGCAGCTTTATCGTGTTTTTGTTTACCATTAATGAGCTTTGCTTGTATATGTTCAAAGTTAAAAAAATGAAGCCTCTTGTTATTGTTAAAGGTGAACACAGTGTCTGAAGCACTCACATTATAAATAGAAAAAATAGATTCAAGGCCAAAAATAATTTTTTCCTATCATCCCACAAAGCTTTTTGCTTGTGGATCGCCTCTCACAAGCCTTTTACCTCCATAATTCCCTAATTGTGTCTCATAAAGTTAGTGCAGAGTTGGTACTGACTGCTAAGCCACTGCACAGATCTTCAGACGTTCCTGTGCACACAACTTGAAGTAAAACACAAATAATCCAGTGGCTGTATATTACTTTCAGATAAATACAAGGCAGGCAGATTTATGCAGCTTAATACTGGTTGTTCTGAGAAGAAGCTATCAAGTGTATGTGTTGTGTCAAGACTGTCAGTAAGAATTTCTCACATATTTAGGTGCTCCCTTGACTTTCCACCTTCCTCACAGAGATGACAATCTACAGTCAGGTGCTTTCACGAGTCGGTACAAACAGCAGTCTGAGAACTGCAGCCTCTGTGATCAAAACAACAGAGCAGAAAAGAAAAACTGGAAAACAAGAAGGATGTTTTTTAACACCTTCGACCCTACAAGCAGAGATTCAACAGAGGGAAGCGAAACTTGCAGACTTCACATAGACGAGGGTCACGACTTGCTTTGTTCTTCTTTTTGCCCCCAGAAAGTCAAAAACTCTCCTCTGTACTGGCATGGAGTTGCTGTGGAAGCTGTGTATGGGTGGCATCTTGTGATTTAGTGTGTGGTGCTGCACTCTGCTGGCTGCTGCTCATAATGAACAATATAGAAGCAACATATAGTAAACGTGGGGAGTTAAAGCAAGACAACTGTTTGTTCTTCACTTGCATGCTGCTAGTCGATACCAGGAAGTATGTACAAACATGTCAAGAACTGTGAAATACTAGACAGAGAGTGGGTATAAGGAAGGAATGCAAAACTATTCTCATTGTGTTTGTGCAATTGCAATACCTAAGAGTATCTACAGTCATGTAAAACCCAGTGACCCAGTAAAATTCTTAAAATACTGTACCATCAGAATCTATGCATTTACTAACATGCTTATAGTTAAAAATTTTTAGGTACTGCACACATGATGTCACAAGCTTCAATGGAAACTCCAATTATCAGTGAATGTGCCTTGGAAGAATCAAGTTTTAACATGTAAGTTGAGTAATGGACCAAGATTGGCTTCCAGAGAAGGTAATACTTATCACAGAGAAAATCCTGCTCTTTGGCAATGCATTAAAGATTCTCCTTTAGCAGACAAATGGGAAAACAAACCCACACAGACAGAGGCATAAAATCCATTTCTTGGGCAGACATTTTTCATATCTCCTGTCATCTGTGGTCTTTACTTTTCTCAGCTGAATGGCACGTTTCCAGTTTAAGCTGCGTTTCCAAAGAAATGGTCTTATCAAATTATCTGGAAGCATGCAAAAACAACATGCTTAAAGTTTTCTGCTATCAGATAAAGCTCACAACAGGGTGAGTGACAACAGTAGTGCATACACGCTGAGTCACAAGTCGACTGACACGAGAGATTAGAGTTAGACAGAGTACTTAGTATACTGCCCCTATTATCATACGAATTAGGGACTATAAACATGTATTATATGGGTGTCACTCTCAGGGTCACAGATCAACATCAGGTTCATTGATAAACTAAACACACATGGAGCAAATTATTCTAAAAATCACTTGCAAAACTAAGCTTGTGATTTGGCTAAAATAAGAATTTGTCTTAAATTAATAGTTTAAATTGATAATTTCCACTCATCTAGCAAGTCTTATTCTAAGAACTTAAAATGCTTGCAGTAGTAATCTGTCCAACATCTTACAACATGCTCTTGCTTAAGTTGTTCAAACAGGAAAACTTTTTGTTTTTTTTGTGCTGCTCCATTTCAAAACTAACAGCAGCAACACTAATGATGCTTTAGTTAAACTTGCCAGTGTATCAACGGTTTAATAATACTCAAGAGATTTTCAAGTTTCACATTTTTATTAAAATCATTTTAAAAATAGTAAATAATGTTAAATAAAGGTGCACTTTAAATTGACATCACCATGAAAATATAAACAAAGCAATGTATCACACATAAACTTTTAAAGATTTGTGTCATTTCAACCCTTCACATGTCTAGACAAATCTGTTACTTGTAGGAAAGACACCAAATGTCTTAATTCACTTACAACTAACATTCAGAAAGTGATGGCAGTACATGTGTTCATCTGTGTTTGAGTCACTTCATTTGAAATATTTCACTTAATGCACACATTGCACATATTGTGAACAATGATGGTAACATAGAACGTGAATCCAACAGCATGTGATTGAGTGATTCAGGGTTTAAAAGCTGAAGACAAGTTTAAATACCCGTATCTGAAAAAATCCATTGTTCTTTTTTTTTTTGAGTGACAGGAAGTGATTACTTAAGTACTTGAATTCACAGTTTGATTGAGCCCCAGAAATTGTATTTACCAATACAATATGCTATGGATGCCAAAGTGTAAACATGGTGGATTCATTATTATCAGTTTCCACATAATCCCTGCAAAGAGTTTTTTTTCTGGCACTGTGAATTCTACAAAAGGCAAGTAAAAGAAAACACCAAATGAATTACATTTGTATTAGCCCAACAGAATAACCCACATAAAAGTAAACACATACACAAGACTGAAAGTTTCACCACTGATCACTTGGAGAAATCCTCTGTGGACCACACTTCATACCAGTGCAAACAATGATGTAGTGAAGATCTGCTGTGATATCAAGTGTCCTCTGATTAAATATTTTTATGAGACCCTAGGAAAATTCAAACATTGATTGCTGGGTTTATGGTAACCTTCTTGAGATTATTTCACATTATTTATTAACCCCATACACTGTGTGCAAATCAGGACAAAGTGAAACTTATTCTCTCAATAGCAAGTACAATCAATTTCTTCTATGACACATGATTTCACTAATCTGGGACTTTCATTACTAGAACATGCAAATAGCGTCAAATTATCTAAAGCAGAAATGGAAGTATGAAAGTGTTTTTGACTATGTTTACAGGCACACTAATATTCCACAATTTTTCCTATTATCACAATAGTGAAACAAAGTCTGATATGGGTCATGTAAACTGCACAATTTCTTTGAATATTATGCATTGTGCCTTAATGCATATATAGCATTCTCCGATTAAGACATGTGGGATATGCTGACATTATGTGGGTTTTAGAAATATGGCAGATATGGAACATTATGGATGAAAGGAGAAACAAACATACTTGGACACATTGTAAAATATTTGGTCCTAAGTAAATCTTTGGATATGTGCAAATATTGCAACACCATTTCAAGAAGCTGGTTGAAAGAATAAAAGAAGAAGGCTGTATTTGCACGGTTGAACAACAAGTCACTGGTGGACAACTTTTTAAAAAAGCCTATTTTGAGAACCAAATGGTGAAAGCAGCTTTCCATATTTTGTGAAATGAACAACATATTAATCATGTTATTCAGAGTATGGATGGCTGTATGTAAATGGTAATATTAGTGAAACATTAATTTTCATTAGCAATGTGAAGAGTTCAATAGGAATATCGTCTTTTTCAGAAAAAGTGCAAAAAGTGGAATATCTGGTGCATGTAAACATAGTCTTTGTCTAACGACGAGGCTTAGTGTGTGGTCAGACATCTGACTGTGTGATAGAAAAACCCTGAACACACAGATTACAGACAGACACCCAGTCTGACTATGAGGCTCCACAGGTTCTCCAGATAATGAAAGTGTACTTCATTACCATGAGGCTGGTTTGGAATGATTCAAACATCTGGCACTTTATCCTGAAAAAATAAACAGACACAAAATCATTACTCATGAAAGTCAAAAGTCAAAGTTAAAGTGGACTTGTACAGATTTAACAGAAATGTAACAAGAGTTCAGCACAGAAAATAGATTCTGAATGCCTGGTTGGATTTACAAATTCATCCATAATTATTTAGCTACAATGCGAAAATCTAACAAGATCATGTGCCATTTGCTAGCTAATGGAACGGGTTAAACAAATCAGAATGAAACTGGCAGGGTATTATGACGGAAGTGGAACTGTAAGCGTGAGGGCACATGGTCACAATGCTGTGTGGCAATTATGAAAAGTTGAAAGAGAAAGAATGTCGACAGAAGATCAGTTCTTGTGAAATGAGGATGAAGCAAGAAAAGAAACTAAACTTACATAAGAGATACTATGGGATTGAATATACCCCCTATAAAACACAAAGCCTATTTTCTTGAAGAATCAGTGGAACCAAATGTTTTGAATCTCCCTCCTCTGAACTTATTGTTCAGCTGTGACTTCCATAAAATTTTAATGATTTGTATTTCTAAAACACTGTTATTATACTGTTGTCATTTGCTGACTCACTGCATAAACTGTTATGTTGCCTTGAAATGACTGTAGTCATTTTGTTAATGTAATGTTTACAACTCTGGGTTTTGCTGCAATAACTTTGCCCCTTGCAACAATCAACAGCTAATTTCAGCAGTCTCATTAGTGTTAAGAAGAACCTAAGCAGCTCTACCAGCAAAATAATTCTACAAAATCCTTGAAATGCAAGTGATAAAAAATTCGATTGACTCACCCATCCACCGAGCTGCTTGACCCATGCACCCACATTTCTGTTGAGGAATGCATTCATGGCCCGCTGAACTTTACTTTTCAGCTCTGGGGATGATTTCTTGACATAGAGGCCAAAGGCCACTGAGGCTCTGATCAGCTGCATCTCTGGAGCCACTTCAGCCTTCTGAGCAGCCTGAGTCTGGCACAGGGCCTCCACACCCTGACTGAACGCTGCGTCTATGGCCTGGGGAGGGATGAGACAGGCGTTCAGGTGTGAACACAGCAGGGAATCCAACGTTAAGCCAACGTAACATCATAAAGGTGTGTCCTCAACACATCTGTAATTCTACAGTCAACCCCTTTTACCAGTTTTTGTTTGGCTCTCTTACAAGTAGCATTATTAAATAAAAAATGAGCAATTTTGAACTACTGGTAAGCCAGCAGTCACAGTTAGGTGTAGTAAGATCTCTTGTTTACTACATGTTTGACAAGAGAGCTTATTAAAAATAAAAAATGTCAACCTTAGAATGCCTACATTTGGTAGCTAGGACTAAAATACAGAGATATTTGCTAATAATGGCCATACAATAATAGACATAAGTAGAAAAATATCACCATTTTATGTAAACTGAGTAAACTCAACTTGTACGTCTTCTAGTATTCTCATGAACACATTTGTTGAATGTCAACACAATAAATTCTGAACTGATGCAATACTGTGTGAATGTGTGCGCATAGAGAGCTGACAAAACTCTGCTACTCCTTCGCTGCATCAGAGAGAAAGCAAATATTTGTGACTTCTGATCCAGCTTATGTCATTGTTGGATTCTTATGGGACCTTTTATAAAGTGCTTGTTTTGAAAGATTTACCTCTTGTGCTGCCGCTTGCTTGAGGCCACTCAATGCAGCTTGAAATTTCCCATCGTCATTCAGGGCGTCAGCGATACTTCTCAGTTTATCAGCTATCACAACTGGGTCAAAGCTGTCATCTGCAATACATTCAAAGAGATGCAGCTGATGAGCAGTTTACACACATGATCGTTTACATCATTAAAGTGGATGACAATGCAATGCTCTTGAGGAAAACCCTCGTGGATGTTATTTTGAGACGCACCACCGATGTAAACATTGTTGCAGACCCAGCAGGACAATGCATCCCGCAACATCACAGAAATTGCTCAAGAACTTCTACAAAAAGCCCCCCATGTCCTCGTCTCATTGAACATCTGTGGGATAAACAAACCTGATTGACGGAGGCCCCACCCCGCAGCCTACAGGACCCCGGGGATGACAACAGCAACAATAGGCTGCTGTGCTGACTGTAATATGAACCTGTTTACAGTATCCACAAGCCGTAGATGCCGATACAAACAAAGGTAAACAGAAAGAGAAGTGTCCTATCTGTGACCTACAACTGTCCAACTATCACCTGCTCAAAGGCTAAAAAAAATACCTGGAAACACCTGTCTCGGTTTTAACGCTTACACTGCCCCATGTTTGCTAGAAACTGAGTGTGAAAGAAAGAAGAAATAAAGCACTTAAATGTTCCTAACGCAGCGCCTTTTACTAGCTGAAAATGAAACTAGCATTCACTGTAAACGGTTAGCTAACCTATTGACAAGGTACAGTCGGCGGTTCACTCATTCACACGGACACACGAACGTTTAAACGATTTAGACGCAAAAAAAAACTGAACCAACCTTCGCTCGTCGGGCCGTCAGGTTCAATATTTGAAGCATTGTATTGTCGACATGATATGTCGTCCTCGTCCTCAAACAGATATTTAATGATTTCCCTCGTCTGCCACTCGACATTGACTTCTGTCGGAGCCATTATCGCTAATACGCGTCAGTGTTTTAGCGTAGTGACGGTCCTCTGATACCCGAGGCTTCGGCACATGCGCTGTAGCTCATGAAGCAAACGTATCGAGCCACTGTGCCGAGGCGTGGTTTGGTCACGTGACTCGTGACGTTTGAATCACTTCAGTGACGTTTGAAGCACTCAACTGCTTCGAATCACCTGATTGGTTCGGTTTGTTATGTGAATCACTCAGCGGGATCGAGTGTTCCGGGATAGGAGATCCCTATTTAGTGTTGTTTATTTGAATTGTTTTTCGCAGAATAGATTGTTTTTTTTACTGTTGTTTTTGCTTTGAGAGTTAGTAGTATGTCAGATTTCGTATTTCGTAGAGAATAGATAGATAGATAGATAGATAGATAATTTTTATATATATATACATATATATATATATATATATATATATATATATATATATATATATATATATATTTATATATATATATATATATATATATATATATATTTATATATATATATATATATATATATATATATATATATATATATATATATATATATATATATATATATATATATATATTCCCAACTCACCACCCCTATGCCACAACACCTGGCACAGAACCTTGTCAGGTGCTTAGCTGACAGACGACAAACCAAAGAAAAGAACAGTTCACTGACTGTTGCTACACTTGTGGCTCTGCAGTTCAAAACTTTTGGATTCACCAATCAGAGTGGCAGCCAGTGTGAAAGAACGTTTAATAACAGAATGCACAACAATTAACATAAAGAATGCCAAGCAGCAGTCATCTACGTCACAAGCACCACCACAGCCTCGTCCTCCACCACCAGCAGCACCTTCCACAGGTATTCTTTTTCCTCTTCTGAATAGGGAATGACTGACATTTCTGGTGATGATGATGATGATCTTCAATATTTTTCAGTTCAACTGTGGAGCCTATTAGACGAAGATGCAAGTAGAGCCTGGCAAATGCAAAGCGCCACAGCGAATGCAATTGTAGAAAGAACGGCAGACCCACTGGCTTACTGGGCAACCCACAAAACCGTTTACCCAAACTTGTACAATGGAGCCAAACATTTCCTGTGTACCTCAGCCTCATCTGTGCCGTGTGAACAGGTTTTTTTTTCTAAGGCTGGGGAGATAGTGAGTAAAAGAAGGAACTGTTTGAGTCCCAAACAATGTTCCCTGTAATTTTTCCTGAGTCTGAGCAAACACACAAACTCCCTGAGCGTCCCTTGGACCACTGTGAGCAACATCAGACGTGTGCACTGTGGTCACACCAGCATCACATCCATTCAAGTTACATGGTTCATTAAAAGAATCAAATTACAGCATTTACATTTCTGTTAAAACATTTTGTCAACAGGAGCCAGTTGAAGGCTGCAGTGATTTTAGTGACACTACAATGTATAAGAGTGAAGTTATTGAATATTTGTCTCTCTTTACTGTTGCAGTGGTTTTGCAAATTGCAGACGGACCCTGTTCACTCCATAGACACCAATGTTATTCCTGTAGCTTGAAAGACAGCTACTTTTGATAAAACTGGGCTTGTAGCACATTGTCTGCCTTGCAACAATGGGAAAGAGGCACCGTTTATGTTTTGACAACCTATATCTAACGAGTTATTGATGCTGGAAGTCCGAATCTGTGAATATCTTTCCAACTTTACTGAACTTGGGGCCACTACCACCTAAGGAGTGATATATTTAATTCTGAAAAAAGCATTTAGCCATACTTAAAGCTTTAAGTGCTTTATTAACACGGAACTAAAAATTTTGTATTGTTTTATTATCACAGGTTCTGTCTGAAAAGAGGTGGCATCATTTTAAACAGTGAAATCAAACTAATAAAATGTAATGACCAACCAGTGAGTAATACTGGATTCTGCAAAAACATAAACAACTTTTTAAAAAAAAAAAAAAATCTAAATCTTATCTTAACACAGTTAATGTATTAACTTATTTATGTGTGTATGCATGTATTTATTGATTTATTTAGTACTGTTAACATAGAGTTCTGAGTGAATTTTTCTTAAGATAGGCAAAGGCCATTTATTGATTACATATAGGCTGTTAAATGTTTATTAAAAACTGAAAAGCATTAAAAAAAAACAACTTAGGCATTTATTGAGTCACTAAAATACTGTAGAGTACAGACCACATCAGCATGATTATAAGCATCCTCTGGTAAATTAACAACCAGATACTGATGTCTCTCACCATATGGACTTCAGGAGATGACTGGGGGATGATAAACTGTGACCTACTGGTTGGGTTCTCTCTGTTCTCATGTTTCTTACATGTTTGTCCCCTGACAGCTGGGTCCTAATGTTTTTTGAGCAACACACCATACTATGACGTTTTTACAATGATGGTTCTACTATGGAACCAGTTTGACATGTTCAGGTGTTCTTTGTGTGAAAACTCAGAGATTTCAGGTATCAGAAGGTGGTTTTCAACTTTCTTTGTTAACTTTCTGCTTCAACTTTAAATTAAATTTCCTTCACTAAGCCAGCCCTCTGGACTCCCAATAAGCTGTGTTCCTATTGGCTGTCCAGGTGGCTGCTTGGTGTTATCAGGAACACCTGAGCAGCTCAGTGTCTTCCTGCTTTATTTAGCTGCAGACAAACATTTCCTCTGCTTCTCTTCACCACAGAACTGGGTTTGGCTCCATTGCTTTCTTTTGTTCTTTAGGCGTTGGCTTGCAGCTTCCAGCAGTAAAATAGGCTTTAATGTGTTTCTTGCTGTGTTTTAGGGCTTTGTACTGGATAGTTGTCTTGGTAAATGTGGTTCTTTAGCCACAGTTAGGACATGGTGCTAATGTGTTCAGTGATTAGTGGATTTGGTGCAGCTGAGTTGTGTCTTTATCTTGGCTGTAGTGAGTCTTTAGAGGTTTTTGGTCAGACACATTCTGTGTTCTTGTTTGAGAACCGATGTTGATTGTCCAGAAGGTAAGAGTTCCTGTCCTGATTCTCTGGTCTCAGAGGTTCTCTGGTAGGCTGCAGGAGACTTTAGCGTTTGGGTTGTGCTAGTTTGGTTTTTGTACGGTTTCATTTGGACGACTATCTTGAGGCCCCTCCATGTGGTTTAGTGAGGTTTTCTGGAACAGTTCTACAAAGCAATCTGCAGCAGAAGAGCCTTTGAGAGTTTTTAGGAAGTTCTGGAGACCAGACTTTAGAGCAGCAGAAACATTTGTCAGTAGTTTGAGCAGGAGAAGGTGAGCTTCAGAGTAGAAATGAGACGGAAACCTTCTTGACCCGTGTGGTGAGGTCCTGTACCAAGAGTTTGAGCAGTTTGTGAAGAGTCTGTAGTTCTTTGGTCTGAAAGCACAAGAAGAGTCGACTCATTAAAGGAGAAAACAGGAGATATTGTTGGTTCTTCTGTCGCTCTGCAGTTTCCTTAGACTGAATATCAAGTTTATATTTTAAATGATTTCCCATGTGAGCCCAAGAAGACTTCAATAAACTCCCCCCATCCCCTGGACACAACATATTTTATTACCATGTTAAATCTTTTTTTTTTTTTTTTTTTTAAATGTTTTTGAGTTTTAATCATAGTTTTTTTTCTCTTTGCTTGTTTAGTTTTGTCATCTGTGTAAAAGGTGCTAAACAAATAAAGTTGAATTGATAAACTGAATAACTGACTAACTCATGATTGTGACAACAGAAGTATTTTCATTGTGATTTAAGGGTTTATTTCATTTTTAAGGTTGGGGTTAAAATCTTGACCGAAAAAGAAGATTAAAGAAATAAACTACATAACAAAAAGCAATTAAATCAAACAAAAAAAATTAATACAATAAAACTTTTAAATAGTTTTATTGTTAAAAAGATTTAAGAAATTTAAGATGTAATTTTCTAATTAAACATTTAATTTTTTAATTAAATGTTTTGTCTTTTTAAAGGTTTAATAATCTAATTAAATGTTTTGCATTTTTTTAAATGTTTAATATTCTTCTTTAATTTTATTTTTTAAATGTTTAATTATGGAAAATATGTTATCTGTAATTTTTAATATTTGTATTTTTAAAATGTTGTTTAATTTCATAATGACATGTATTGTATGTTGTTGAATTATCTAATTCAATATTTTGTCTGTTTAATAGAGTTAAACATTAAATACAATTAAATTATATGTACATATACCACCTTTTAATGTTTAGTTTTCTTTTTAAATGCTTCATTGTATTTTCTGTTTAATTCCTATTTGAAGTTTTATTGTCTTTATGATGTAATTTTCTAATTAAACATTTAATTTTTTACTTAAATGTTTTGTCTTTTTAAGGGTTTAATAATCTGATTAAATGTTTTGCATTTTTTTTAAATGTTTAATATTCTTCTTTAATTTTATTTTTTAAATGTTTAATTATGGAAAATATGCTATCTGTAATTTTTAATATTTGTATTTTTAAAATGTTGTTTAATTTCATAATGACATGTATTGTATGTTGTTGAATTATCTAATTCAATATTTTGTCTGTTTAATAGAGTTAAACATTAAATACAATTAAATTATATGTACATATACCACCTTTTAATGTTTAGTTTTCTTTTTAAATGCTTCATTGTATTTTCTGTTTAATTCCTATTTGAAGTTTTATTGTCTTTATGATGTAATTTTCTAATTAAACATTTAATTTTTTACTTAAATGTTTTGTCTTTTTAAGGGTTTAATAATCTGATTAAATGTTTTGCATTTTTAAAAATGTTTAACATTCTTCTTGTTTAATTGTATTTTTTAAATGTTTAATGATGGAAAATACTTTATCTGTAATTTCTAATATTTGTATTTTAAAAATTTTGTTTAATTTCATAATGACATGTATTGTATGTTGTTGAATTATCTAATTCAATATTTTGTCTGTTTAATAGAGTTAAACATTAAATACAATTAAATTATATGTACATATACCACCTTTTAATGTTTAGTTTTCTTTTTAAATGCTTCATTGTATTTTCTGTTTAATTCCTATTTGAAGTTTTATTGTCTTTATGATGTAATTTTCTAATTAAACATTTAATTTTTTACTTAAATGTTTTGTCTTTTCAAGGGTTTAATAATCTGATTAAATGTTTTGCATTTTTAAAAATGTTTAACATTCTTCTTGTTTAATTGTATTTTTTAAATGTTTAATGATGGAAAATACTTTATCTGTAATTTCTAATATTTGTATTTTAAAAATTTTGTTTAATTTCATAATGACATGTATTGTATGTTGTTGAATTATCTCATTCCATATTTTGTCTGTTTAATATAATTTAATGTAATTTAATGTTTAACTCTATTAAACAGACAAAAATATGGAATGAGATAATTCAACAACATACAATACATGTCATTATGAAATTAAACAAAATTTTTAAAATACAAATATTAGAAATTACAGATAAAGTATTTTCCATCATTAAACATTTAAAAAATACAATTAAACAAGAAGAATGTTAAACATTTTTAAAAATGCAAAACATTTAATCAGATTATTAAACCCTTGAAAAGACAAAACATTTAAGTAAAAAATTAAATGTTTAATTAGAAAATTACATCATAAAGACAATAAAACTTCAAATAGGAATTAAACAGAAAATACAATGAAGCATTTAAAAAGAAAACTAAACATTAAAAGGTGGTATATGTACATATAATTTAATTGTATTTAATGTTTAACTCTATTAAACAGACAAAATATTGAATTAGATAATTCAACAACATACAATACATGTCATTATGAAATTAAACAAAATTTTTAAAATACAAATATTAGAAATTACAGATAAAGTATTTTCCATCATTAAACATTTAAAAAATACAATTAAACAAGAAGAATGTTAAACATTTTTAAAAATGCAAAACATTTAATCAGATTATTAAACCCTTAAAAAGACAGAACATGGGTGCCCATATAGCTCAACGGGTTAAGCAGGTGACTCGTGTACAGAGGCTGGTCCCCGACGCAGCGTCCCGGGTTCGAGTCCCGCTTGTGGCCCTTTGTTGCAAGTCTTCCCCCGACTCTTCTTTCCTGTCTGTCTCTCATTACACCTATCCAATAAAAAGACAAAACATTTAATTAAAAAATTATATGTTTAATTAGAAAATTATATCTTAAAGACAATAAAAGTTCAAATAAGAATTACACTGAAAATACAATGAAGGATTTAAAAAGAAAATTAAACATTAAAAGGTGGTAAAACATTTAAAAAGAAAAACCTTAAAGATTTAATCGAAACATTAACAGACTGTCTGAAGGTTCAAACTAACAGAGAACTACTCAAGAACTTTTAAGATTTCAGTCCTCAGACTGTCTGAAGGTTGAAAACTAACAGAGAACTACTCAGGAACTTAGAAGATATCAGTCCTTGGACTGTCTGGAAGTTCAATCTAACAGAGAACTACTGTGGGACTTAGAAAATTTCAGCCCTCAGACTGTGTGAAAGCTCAGGTCCTGAGGACTCGGGAGGTCTGGAGGCTTTGAAAGTCTTGGAACTGAGGGTTCAACCCTCCAGCACAAAGGCTAAAGTCCAACCTCCTGAGAAAAACGATCGAGTCGAGACTCAAGTTAAAAAAAACTCGAAAATGGCAAAAAAAATAGATGATAAATGCGCAAAAAAAAAAAAAAAAAGTATCGCGCGCAGCTTAGAGGGAACAGTGGTCCCAAAACTGTTGATAAATTATTTCTCAATAAAACCTCATAACCAGTTACATAAGCACACCCTCTTTACTGACCTCTTTACCAAAAAACCCCAAGACATACTTTGCCAAAATCCATAATAATCCATAAAATCTTTATTTGCACCAACCCCATGTGAAAATGACATCAGTCTGTATTTGTAGAGCATCTCATGAATGTAGCAGCACCGTTTAAATGTTTCATAACACAGAATATAAGCAAAGAGTATATAGGGATACAGACAAACATGGGAAATAAGAAACGTGCTCTTCAATAGTTATTGTCATTATTATTACTAGTAATATTACTTTTGTGTCCACTACAACCCATACAATCATCTAGTGTAGTCAAACAGGAATGTGTGCATGGCGAATCAAATCCAAAACAATCCATGAACCAACGACCACGTCTTGATTGCACTTCATATTATTGACCACTAGATGTCCTACTCGAGCTGTGTGTGTCATTGAGGCCTCGAGTAATGAACCATGTTTTGAATGAAGTGTCGAAGCTTCAACAAAGCCTCGATCAGCCATCACTATTTTAGCGCATGCGCAGAAGGTTGCTCTACTTGTTCCTGTCACAGAGCTCCTTCTCAGGTAGCAGCAGACAGGCGATGGGCAGAAATTACTGATGAGAAAACGAGAGAACAGTGGATTCAGTGGATTCTACATTTCATTCTACATGCATAAAATTTCACTTTTGCACAGTGAATCTACACTGAATAGATTACTCATAATTGCAATATAAAAAGATGCTTTTAGAGCTTTTTTTGTTGCAAATGTATTCAAAATATGAACTCTTCCATTTTCACACTATTCCTGCATCCTGCTTGATTTATTAATCCTCAAAATGTGTCTAGAACTTGATACAAGCCAATATGTCTTAAACGAAATTCATAATTGTTGTCATTATACTAGATTTTATGCAAAACCATATCCAGTGTTTATGTTGCTGTTTATACATATATTTACAACTGTTTAACTGTTGACCTTGATGCAATATGCATTTTATAGTCGTTACTCACTGCCATAGTCATTTTATCCAAACCAAAGCTTACAATAATACACAGAGCACTTTATGATCACTTCCATTGTCATTTTAGGTATGCTTATTTATTTAGATTGCTGTAGTTTTTCTTAGATTGTGTCCATTTGGTTAATGAGGATCAGCAAAGTAAGAATTTCTTTGGACAGTGTAACTGTCTGGTTTTCTGTACATATGACAATATAAACCTCTTGAATCGTGAATCTTGTCATTGCATTACATATCTTAGCTTGTTAAGAAGCTGGGTTCAGCCACACTACAGTGCCCCAGGAACAGATAGGGTTAAAGCCCTTGCTCAAATGCCCAACAGTGGCAGCTTGGAGGTGTTGGGGCTTGTACCTCTAACCTCTGACTTGTAATAGCAGGCAGTAATGCCATTGCATTGCATGATTATCAATAATTAGGCCACATGCTGGTTCTGCTTTGTAACGTGGTGTTTGACTGGGCCTTTCTGGGTTGCGTTTCTCAGTACTGTAGGTTCATTTGGTTATTCTAGAATGACTGTAGGTATGAGTGTGCGTGGTTGTCTCTTTCTTCGTGTGAGCCTTGTAATAGACTATCAGCCTGTCCAGGCTGTCCCCCACCTCTTGCACGTCAACTGGAATAGGCTCCAGCCACCTTTGACCCTCTGCAGGATTAAGTAGGTAAAGCTAATGACTGGATGGATAATCCAGGTTGCAAGGCCAGTACTATTACTACAGGAAACCAGCTTCACTGTAAGGCCTATTTTCACCTCTTAAGCACAGTTAATTTTGTTGCTGAAAGGTAAACTAGCCATCCAAAAATTTTGCAAGAGAGTATCAGATGCTAGTGATCTGTTTCAAGTGCTAATTGTATTCATTGCTACTCAAGCAGGCAAGCTTCAGACACACGCTGAGTTGTGTTTCCATCATTACAGAGCATATTACACTGACTTTATTTCCTAGTATCTTACTCGAAACCTTAACCGTGACTACTTGCCTAATCCTAACCTAAATCTACCCTTAACTTAAGGATTAACCAAATACTAATCATGTATATTATGGTGAGTTACATTTTGTTCTCAAAATAGAGACAGATCCCTACAATGTAAGCAGATCTATGTATTCACATAAATAATACAAGCAGACACACAACACACACACGTTGTTGTGCATTTCTCCTCCAGATGATGGCGACATTCAACTACTAACTATGTGCTTTGATGGACGATGCCCCACCCTGCTGCGCCTCGCACACACATACAATGACTGAAATAAATTGCAGTTGATCTCCAAAACAATTGTTCTTGTGTTGCATCTTCACTATTCACATTCCTAAATACAATGTTGGAGCCTGGTGTGTAGACGCATCAGGAAGATTAAATGCACACATAAGCAGAACCATAAAAGCACATTACCACAAAATGCATTATGCACCAGTGGGTTCTTTTTTCCACCATCGAACTGACTGACTGACTGAAAATATTTGTAAATCTTGATTTTACAGTTACTCACCTGTAAATTCTCTGCGTTGATCATATTAGATGATTAAAAACATGTTCGCTTGAGCATCTCTTGCTTTATCTCTGGTTAATATTAACATAGAAACTGCATGTACCAACACCAAACCCAGCCCTTTCCTGAAAATAACTGAAAATAAGACTGAATTAGTACTTTTTTTTGTTTTAATGAATCCACAAAGACCAAATAGTACTCACTTTGTAAACAACTTTGTGGTCTATGGTCCTATCAGTTAATATATATTTTCACACTAATCTTCTCTCTCTCTCGCCCTGCACAGGAAGCAGAGCATCAGCATGCACTTTATTAACCCCATTATCCCAACCTTGTGTCTATGATGCCAACATCCAACCATAATCTTTCCCATCACCACTGCTTACAATTTAATGAAGGCAAAGCCATGCTGTAGGGCTTAAATTAGTAATGCATTCATAATATTTTAACAGCATCATTGCAGTGCACCATTACCACACAATACGTGTGATACAAAACAAAAGAATTGAAATAGAGGAACGAACGTGCATGCTTTAGCCATGAATTATCCTCTGAGATGTCAGAGGATGAGATGAAAATTGGGTTGCCCAGTCATGCAAATCCATCTCTTCTGGTCAGAATAAAGCCTTCATTAGGAAGCATGTGCACCGAGATAATAAACAGGGATGTCACATTCACTTCCATGCCATCTGACTCTCTAATCAGTCAGTGGAGTGGCAATTCACAGAACGCTGGTTCTTTCACAGGATATAAATATGCTAGTGTCAGGGAAAACAGCACAGTGAAGAGCTGAGATGGAACCACCTGAAAAAAAAATGAAATAAAACACATGCAAAAACCTGATACATTAGATGGCATAAAGGTGAAGAATCAGACACAGCAGTAGGAGATTCAACAGTCTTTATTTGTTCTAGATCAAGCTTGTAAATCACCAAACAAGCTGATGGTTCAAAATATATGCAGCCCATGTCAGAGAAAAGAGCAGTGCATAAATTCTGGCACAGAATGAATGCAATGAAAGGAATATAATCAATAGTAGCTGATGGTGAGCAGATGACAAAAAAATCCCTGAAGATGGTCTGAGAAGGGAATAACCAGGTCTGGAATGAGACCAGATTGATTGAAAGGGGAGGTAAAACATTACACACTCAAGAAAGTAATTGAAGGGACAGATTCATACCACTTACTTAAGTCATGGTTGCAACATTATAAATTAATTTACTGATTTTAAACCTTTAAAATCGAATTTTATGGGTATTAGTATTTGGTATTTGCATCTACTTAATATTGTGCACAATTTAGAGTCAAACTTCTGCTTTAGTTGAGGCTAATGAAATTGGCTTGATAATTTTATCTTTCTTCATCTTGACTTCAGGATTTCAAGTCCCCTCCATTTCTTAAAATGCATGGACAGTTTCAGACAGCAAGGACTGGTAATTAAGAATACCGCTGATTGAGGAAAAAAACAAAATTTAAAGATGTAGAGGAAAAGCTAATCCCCCAAACTCAATGTAATTAGCTGGTTAACATAATTTCATTGGAAATACTGATGAAAACTGTTTTTGTTGAGCCCAAATATTATTTTTAAGATGTATATAATAAGAATTACCTGTCTTTTAGCGCTACAGTATGTAGGAGGGAGATGGGGATGGTGGAGCTTTGATTTGGTAAGAACATGACATGACTCTGTATGTCTGCCTCAAAAAACAAAAACCAAACAAAACAAAACAAAAAAAAAACAAGGCTAGTGATGCTGTTTTGCGGCAGATAATGGGAGCTCAGCCACCACCAGCACCAGCTTGTTTTCCAGGAACATGACTGTGAGACCAAAGAGATTCATTTCTGTGGCTTTTGAATCCATGTAGAGTGAAAAGGGAGGAAGCCACAGAACAGAAGCTTCCAATTCTTTTCAGCTTAGCGGGGATTCTCACCTCTGGCTCTTCGTAATGAAATACCTGATCAATAGCTGCAGCCAGGTGTTGCTGCTTTTCATCATTTTTTTTCCACTGTGAATTTTTTTCCTCCACAAGTAGACTGGTAGTTACTATTAGTCCCAGTGTGTCACTCCACCTCATTCCACCGAATCTCACCTTTCTGATGTTGGTTTTTACATTTTATACAGCTCATGCGTCTAGGTTTAATCTACCCTGATTCTTATCTTATATTTTTCCAATATTCATCTTTAAAAATACATTATCTTCACATATTTTTCCATTTGTGTCCAAACAGTGGAGCGCTCATTTCATGCTGAGGTTGGCTGTGACATAAATCGAACGCACTTTTGCAAAGAGGCGGGCTGTTCAAGGTGTTCTTGGTTTCAGCTGTGTCCCATTGCTGCTGCTCCCATTAGCTAACTCTGGCTGCTACAGCTGCTACACACACATCGTTAGCGTTTCATAGGCTAGCTGTCCTGCCAACCATGGAACCGTCCTGCAGGGCTGACAAGGAAAGCTGGAGTTTGCTGGGACCTGCTGGTCTGTTGGACTGTTTGATCTCCCTCCAAGCCAAGCTGCTGTTTCCTGATGGTTTCTCTGGGTACTGTGACACGTCTCGTCAGAGGATTCCTGGCCTGGCATCTGTGCTTCTCATCACCAAGGTAAGTGTTTGCTCCGTGTGCTAACATGCATGTTAGATGTGGACATGGCTTTGTTCTGCTGGTCTTTATGTGTTTGGCAATATGAGGCTGGCTCTTGTGATGTCTTGTCATCTGCAGGCTGCAAAGTTCTGCTCTTGTGTTTCTGCAGTTAGCTTGTTTGTAGGACTCTGTGTTGGTTGAGGCCTAGTTATGGTGTTGTATGAACTTATTAATTTCTTTGATGATGTTTTTTGACACATTTATTGATGCCTCGTTATGATGTTTCCCTCTTGTTAATGAACCTAATGGTGAAACATAAATATTAATGCCTGGCTGTTGTCTTGTGAGATTTCCCTCTGGGTTGTTGTCTCTGTTTCGTGGAATTTTGTATGAGCTCATCGGGAACCACAGCTGCTGGTAGAGGGGTTAATATTAATTATTGGCTTTGGAGATGTAAACTATTGTCTTGCACACAGTCTACTTACTAGTAGATGTTCACATTCTTGTCACCTTTTAGTACTGACTTTATGAAAAACACTAATGCCGCTGTGTGTTTCACACTTCATAGCAGATTGTCTGCTCCAACTCATACCTTTGTGTTCAGTGTGAAAATATCTTCTGTTGTGTTTTTTCCTAAATCTTAATGATCATCTACATATCTGACACGTCTTGGCATGTTACTGCTACATCTACAGTGGATTGCTTGCATCTCAGCTCAATATTCCCTTCATTTCTTAGCTATTCCAATAATGGCATGTGTCAAGTCCTTTATCTTACAGTATGTGGTTGATTTCCATCATGTCCCACTCTCTGATGTGCAGTGATTGGTGTCTGCATGTGGGGAGTTTTTATAGATTAAATCTGTTCTGACTGAACTGGCTCACTCAACCAACGTGATTGTGAATGTCACTTTAAACCTTCATCAGATACTTCACCACGAAACAGTTTTATTTTGTTATTGGCACCTCAGGTTTGTATCTGTCTGTTGAGAAGAAAAAGACCAATATTTTTCCTTCAACATATTTCATGTGTTGAAATTAAAATTCATTTTCTATCTTGAAAACATTCATGCTTAAATTTAGTTTTCTTTGTCTGTATTCTCTAGATTGACTGATCAATTGGTTGGTTGATATAATCCCTTCTCACTAAATTGTTCTTACTTGGACAATCAGCAATGTTAGAATCATAAGGACACAAACGTCAGTAGCCTTACAGGACTGATCTGTTGTATTTGGCACCACAAGCTGCAGACTACATGTGAAAAACTTCTTCACAACTTTAAACTTTGGCTCCAAACTGATTGACAACATGTCAAAGAAGTCGACTGTGTGGCATCATTTTGTTGAAATGCAGTGCCAAAAGTTCAGTGTGAACTTAGCAGGCAGCAATTCACAGCTCGACGACTAATGTGACGTGTCGTCTAAAAACTGCAGACCTACTTTTCTGTGTTTCATTCCTCAGTAGTTCTTGTGCTGGGATCAGCGGTTGATGTAGTTCTATTTTTGGAAATCATCTGAAAATGGTCAGATGCATGCTGGTCTGCTCTGTTCCAGCTACATGCTCAGCCTGTTATCATTTCTTTATAAAATAAATAGGTTAAATGGTTTAATAGGATACAGATACTAGCTTTTTATCTTTTATTTAGATTTCATTTAGGCAACCAATTGATTGGTTGAAGAGCACGTACATTTTCTTTGGTTGACTACAGCCCTAAAATCTTGTAATTTTCCTCCTTATAATCAAACAATGCTCTGTATCGTTTGTTTCTGTAGCAAAGAGGTCCATTTTGTTGTGAGTCATGAATTATTGAGTACAGATTAGACTGTGATTGACAGTGAGGTTGCATCTACACAACTTAACTTAGCCTTGATATTAATAATGTGTAAACGTGTTGTTTTTTGGGGGGGCTTGTTGATCCTCTGGAGGAAACAAACGTGGACTTTCAAGTCCATTAATTAATTGTTGAGGATTAGACTCCTATTTCTCTGCACTGTGCGCTAGTGGCTGCTCTCACTAATTATGCTTCTCTCATCACAGCTTTCACTGCTCCTCCTGTATACGCTGCAGTATAGACTTCAGGATAATTGGATGGAAAGCTAAGAGATGGTGACTTGGCCTCTGGATCATTTAGCATGCTGTGTAGCTTTTCCTTTGTTCATGGCGCTGAAGAATTAGACATAGCCTAATATTAACCCTAAAATGATAGAGTTCATTAAATCATTAGCATCGTAGTTCTGTTCTCTTGTGTTATAGAACATTTTCTTGCTGAACATTCTAATGGTCTAGTCCTGTGGTAACTGGCATGGAGTTATTTCTGAGTAAGCTTTTGTAAGTTTCAGCAACTTTATTTTTTTTTTAGCTCCAGTGGTTCAGCTGAATATCTACAGACACTGTGACCTCTCTGTGTCACCTCGCATGTATTATATTGGCTATGATATCAAGTCCCACGGAGCCTGAATGGGAGGGAGTTGGAAGAGTTGGGGATAGAAGCAGCTGCCCTTTTTGTCTCGGTGTTAGTGCCCTTTACAAATGGCAAATCAAAACATTTTTCCTTATTTGTTGCCTACGTTTGTCATCTTTCTGAAGAAGAACAAACATTCTAAATGACACCAGTTGAGCCAAAACGTTATATGTCCCTGATATTCTAAAAATGGTTGTGAATCTTTCCCACAGTGACTTCAACAAAACCCATGAGAAGAATATTTGGCAAAGTTTGTGTCAGAATTGTTAAAAATGCATTTCTTCTTCCTGGTTATTACAAAACTGGGTGGACAAAGAATCATTCGAACAAAGGTCACTGCTTAATCTGTAAACCATGGATTTGTAGCTGCGGAAAGTTGAACACATAAACCAACCTTTCTGTCTTGTTTCATCATCCCCTGTCAAATGTACTATCTTAAACTTCCACAAAATATGCCTCAAGTACCAACCTCCAGTCTATCCATGACTCTCTTCATGTAAATGCTGCTAGACGCTCCTTCAGAAGTTGCACATCCAAGTGTTTGAATCACCTCAGTTGGCTTCTCTCATCCTGAGGAGCAGCTGCACAAAAACTCCTCACTTTATGTCATGCAGACTGAAGACGGTTTCCCTGCAGAGAAACTTGACCTTGACTGATTAGATCTGCATCGTCTCTCAGTCACTACTCAGAAGCTGCACACATTGGGACTAAATTAAGGACTGGAATATAGACAGGGATGTTCTTTGGTTCCATTTATCTTAGTAATACTGAAATTGTGCACTCATGCCCCTTTTATTTGGTGTTCTTAGAGGTATCATGAGACTATCCTATAGTGGAATCACTGGTTTGGAACTTGTAGTGCAGCAAATTGTCTAAAGCCCCATTCATATGGAAATAATATTACAGGAGGAGATTGGGAATAAAATGTGCTCTGCTGTAATTTATCTCATTGTTGTTTACCATATTTTAACCACCCAAGCATGTGGTCTGTAATAGACATGGAAATTCTGCAGTAGACATTACCAATACCTGCCTGCACTTTAAGTGTAGGGTTTTATTTTCATGGTTGCATTTGTTTTTTCTTGCTGGTTCTTAAATAGGCTCATAAATAGAAAAATATCTACTTTACACACAAAGAGCAGGATTCAGATTTCATACCAGCACAGGCTATGCTGATAACATGAAACCTTTACTAGATAAATAAATAAAGAAACAGGACTGATCTTTACACCAGTGCAAGAAGGTTGTATCCAAACAAAAACACAGCAAATATGAAACATCTAGGAAGCAATGTGTCATGGGCAGAAAGGATATCAGCGTCAGATGGGCAAAAACATTGACAATCTGTCAAATGACCGTGACTGTCAGTCATCTGTACAAGAAAAGTCATCCGCCCATTTATTTCATTTAGACGCTTTGTGAGTAATTGTTGCTGAGAATATCTAGGGGCGTAAAGATAAACACAGACGGTGGCAGAAGATGGTTCAGGAGTCATCACTGCAGGAATGACACCTGATAGGAGATTTGAATACATACTGGGTTACTGCTG
This sequence comes from Amphiprion ocellaris, assembly GCF_022539595.1. Lineage (NCBI taxonomy): Eukaryota > Metazoa > Chordata > Actinopteri > Pomacentridae > Amphiprion > Amphiprion ocellaris. The sequence continues at coordinate 22,960,031 of NC_072770.1, read as the reverse complement.
GGGCTGAGTGTAATATTCACAAGAAATTACAGCCACCAGATATAACTGATCACAGTTACTATTGTATGAATCACTGTGTTAAAACCAAAACTGCTGATGCAACTCTTGGCACCAAAAACAGGGTTTCAGGGATTACAGAATTTCCGAAAATGCAAATCCAACTGTAGAGGACGTGGCCAGTCTGGACTTATATTGATTACAAAAATGTGAGACAGTCATTATGTATTCCAGCCTCCATCTCCACTCCAATAATGCATTTATCCTCTTTATCAGCTGTTTTACTACTTCGCTCATCACACAAACATAGAATATGAAGATATATATGCTCTCAGTGTAATATTTCCCATTTCATTGTCTTGAAAATGCAGCAACATTAAGTTCAATCAAGGATGTGCTCAGGTTAAATTGCAAAAGCAGTGAAGTGAAAGAAGAATCAATAACATACAGGAGATAACTGACCACTATTAGAATGACTAAAGAGCCTGACAGAAATCATTTAAACACATTGTTACTAGACAGGTAATCAGTAAGATCGCTCAGTGTTTTGGGAGGGGTGGGAGAGGGAATCATATATCAGCATGTGAAGGATGTCTGCCCAGCTGATTGATCACTGTAGTAGCGATTAGCTCACTCACAAGGGAAAATGTGGTTTTATTTAATGACATTTGTAGGAGGGTTTTTCTGAGTGGGTTTACATTCCCAGTGTTGTGAGGTTTTGGCTGCTCAGAGAAGGTGCTTAGGACTTAATTCAGCTGAACATCTGTGGCATCAGGGAGTCATTGGAAGACTCTATTTACTGCCAAATCATATATCTGCTTTGTTTTGGCAGTGATCACATAATCGTCAAACAAATAATATCCCAGCTGCTTGTGATATCATCATCGCCATCGTCTTATTGGCGTGAAACTGCACACTAAGACCGTACAGCAGCTGCAGAGAGGCCGACCTGCTGTCCTGTGCCAAAGCACAAGTGTTGTTTGATGCCCTCCATGCAGTAGACGGCACAGCGAGGGCACGGAGCGATTCTGGCTGAACCAAAATAAATGTGGCAAACTATTAATTTCTGTGAAACACTTGAGTGAAATGGAGAGCAGGCTAAGGGGGAAAAACATTCTGGACTTCAGGCACTGACTTAATAACTTAGGAGGTGAGATTCTCAGTTACTGTTAGTATTTTGCTGGTTTTCACTATGCATACATAGGGCTGGGTGCATAGCTGAAAAATGTATTGTGATAACATCGTTTATTTCAGTCTAACAGCAACTGTTGATAATTTTTAGTGAACTCTTTCTAAAGAGTAGGAGTTTTTATTTGTTTCTGTAGTTTAATCACCTTAATTATATTTAATGTCTTCTTTTTTGCCATGTGGTGAATGTGCAGCATCATGTGGACGGAAGCTAAAAGTACCACGGCAGGGATTTCCCAGGCAGATTTATCTCAGCCCTGATCCCAGTCCTACTCTTTTAATATCAGGCATCTGCTGATTTAGAGTCTGATCCAATACTTGCATTAACAATATAATAAACTTGTATCACACTGAAGTAACAACTGGAGACTAAATTTGGCACCCCTTATGTCACAGGCGAGGTCCTTGTTCAAAACTGTGAAGTTTATTAAGTCAGTGCTTTAAGTGGGAAAATGTGATCCATTAAAATGGCTTTACTTTATCTGTTGCCAAGAAAAGACGCTGTTGTGCGAGTTGCAGGAAGTTCACATCACTCAATACTAAATTGACAGTGTTTATGAGCAAAGCAGAATGTGTGATGTTGCAACAATAAAAGGTGTTTATGGATGGATGTGTAAAGCATTTAGCAGTGGTTCTTTGCTTTTTTTGGCAGTGTTTTTACATTTCTACTAGCAGTGCTTTTACAATAAACTTTGCATTAAATTGACTGTCTGTGGCATCATCACAGGTATGTCACATTACTGTTTGTTCAACAAGCAGCTGATATACTGCTCCTATTGTTTGCATTACTGGAGAATTTGGATTAATTAATGGCAGAATGGGTGAAGTCTAGCTGTTACCAAGAAATTTACAATCTACCACTGGACACTCCAAGATATTACTGCATTAGATGGGACTTTCCAATCTTCCACGAAGAAAAATCTGAGAAATGCCACCAGAAGTCAGACTTTCTATCTGGTAATTCAGGAAAGGTTTCTAAACCTCAGCTTTTATATTTTACGTTTATCCCCAAAACTGCAGCCTACACAGTAAACAGTGCCTGAACACAAGTTCTCTGCCTTTAATTAGTTAAGTGTGTAAATGTCTAAAACATCATATACATGCCTTTTGTGCCTTTCTTGCTCTTAGTGGTTTTCTGCTTTTTGTTGATGGTTGAATATCAACAGGGAAGCAGTTGTGTTTTGTCCTACTTTGTGCACTGGACTCACTGAGAGAGAATGACTAAATTTTGAGGTCCAACTTCCAACCTCAGAAGGACATCGAGTGATTATAAGCTGTGCTCAACCAAGAAATGTATGTGTGTCTTTAAATAAACCAGTTATAAATGTTAGACAGTGGCTTTCAGTGCCAGAAGGCATTTATTTTACTAACAGAGCCATATTTGCTGCTTCCCACTGTTTACAGTTTTTGTACCAAGCTGAGCTAACTAGCTGCTGGCTGTAGCTTTACATTTACTGTACCGTACTTTTCATCTAACTCTTGGGGAGAAAGCAAATAAGCTGCTTTCCCAGAATGTCAAACTAACCTTTTGAACCGTCATATCTGTGTCTGTGTCCATCCTGTGTTTTGTTTCTTTTGTGTCTTCCCACAAAGGTCCTTGTTGTAATATAAAGTAGTTACATATCCGTTTTATATCTTGTTACCAAAAGTTTTTCAGTCTTTTTTTTAACCATAAGTTGTTGTTTGAGAACTACACATGCAAAATTTATTGTGCAGAGACTGTTTTAAAACCAACAGCATCAGAGCAAAGGGCACTTATACAACGATAAGATATTCACATCACAACAGAGTGTATCTTTTTTTATCCAGCCATTATTTGGATAACCTTTTATGCTCATTAGTGTCAATCTGTCTGAGTTATTCTCTCACCCTGGAATAATATGTTACAGTAACTAGCACAAAAGTACATTCAGAAACTTAGGAAATTACTCTCTTTCTCTACCTTGTTATTTTGTCTTGACCCAGAAACTAAATATACTTCAGAAATCTCTAAAGAATGTTCAAGTGCAACTCCTCCACACAGTAAATGTCTCCTGAAAGGTGACCAGCTGAGCCCCACTAAGTGCCAGGCTTTTTGGAAGTTAGATGATTGGATGTTAAATGAGATTTTTGTGAGAGCTGATGTAGTGACTGTATGTACATGGACAGTTTCTTTTTAGAATAAGACATGCCATGTTGAGAGCAGCAACACTCAGAGAGAAGCTACTGGCAACTAAAGTGAATGTTTTTTCTTTTTTTTTTTTAGGTTCACTTTAGCTTTGACTCAGATCTATGACAGCCATCACCCTTGCCTCCCCCACCACAGACTGCTGACATGCTCGTAGAACATAATGCAAACTGAATAGTGTAAGAAAGACAAACTTTCATAAAATGGAAAAGAAACTAAAGACATTTCTAAATTTCCGCCCTCTCTTAGTGGGCAGGAAAACTTGGAATTCTTCATTACAAGCTGGAAAGACAAGTGATAGTTGGAGAAAGAGCAGTGGTGAACAGTCAGATGTTATATATTTGATGATATTTTTAGTTTCCAAAGGCACCCAGCTTTTTCTATACCATCTTAAAAGTAACTCAAATGAACTCAATTACCACCTTTTGTCAAACTCTGTTTTTTTCATAGTTGTTATATAATTCACACTTTAAAAAAACAATTGAGGAACATTGAAGGATGGCTTGTTTTGAATTGAAAATATGTGGTAACTCTGTACAGATAGGTGACAAAAGAAAAGGATGAAGCAACAATAACTGTCTTTGGTGTTGAGTCATTAAAACTTCCCAGAACAGCTTCAATGGGCCTTGACAGAGACTTCAGCTGCAGGGAAGGAACATATGGAGGCAAGTGCATTCAAGATTCTCCACTCATTTATTCTATTTTTCTTTTAATCTGTCACAAGTCTGTGCATATTTCACATTGTGACAGCATTTGACATGGTCTTTTCTTGAACTTTTATTAAAACAAGATAACAGCTGTTTAAAAGGTGGAAGTAATTCAGCTTGAAAAGTGAATTGCAGGACACCTTCAGACACCCAAAAAGCCTCTTTTATTTAATAAATGTATCTGTAATTAGATTTAGATGGAATAGTAAGGACTGAAAATAGGTTCTTTCACTGACAGATGTTTTCAAAAATCCTTTATTATAGTATTCAGAGATGATAGCTTAGCTCAGAAAGGAGGTGGTTACAACTCCAGTGTTTTTCTGCATTTAAAACATCTGCAGTGTCCTTATTAAGTAAGAAGAGCGACGTTTTGATTGTCTGTTGAAGATGCAGTACTTACATAAAGATGTAAGACAGATTTTATATTCTCCTTGAAAAACATATCTTTTGGTAACTTGCCATTAATTGCTGAATTGAAATATGCAAAACAAAAAAAAAAAAAAAGAATCAAGCCTCAAGGCAGCTTTTGTGGCTAACTAACCACTACTTCGTATGTTCTATTCCTGTACGGTGACTTAACCTCTAAAGCCAGATTTTTATGCTCATTAAAGATGCAGGTTACATTTTTTATGGGTTCATTTCAGTTGTTTCAAGGAAATAAATTTAACATGATTTGAGCTCTGAAACAGACTGATATCCTTTATTCTCACAGCAGTTTTGCAAATTCTCAAAGGACGGTTATGCAGAAACCCCTGACTGTGTAGACCTCAGCTCATCTAACAGCCTCTTGTATGGCTTTGTGGAACTTAAGATGCTGATGATTGACAGATACTGTATAATTCAATCCAAAAAAGAGGCTGCTACCATATCCAACACACCACCAGCAGCCTGACTTAAATTCTAAAATTAACCTCATCATCACTGATTTTACAGCCCCAAATTGCAACACTGACCACCAAAATCAAAGGATAACTCTCTGAGAACTTTTATAAAAGTAGTTAGTTTTTAATTAATTTTCATTTAAGGCAATCCAATACAAAGCATTTCACAACCCACCATATGACAATAATCATGTACAATAAAAACCCTTTAAATGGAAAGTAGGGAGTCATGCAAATCAATAAACTCAAGAGATATAAACAACAAAGATAAACTGTGAAATAAGACCAAAAAATAAACATGATTTTAAAAAAGGTTTAACTGTAACATGCAAGTTAGCTACAGTCTTTCTAACCACTGGTGTGACAAGAAATGTTTGAAGAACCAGGCACAAGAGAGAAGAAATAGCATACAGTCCACTGTTATTGCCATGTCTGGCACAGAAATGCATGTAATCAGGTGGGGTTGGGTCCATTATTTTACAGATGGTGGCACTGTGTGCAAAACACTCGTATTGTACCTTAAGTAAACATGCAGCTGATTACCATACTAATAAATAAGGGCTCGAAGAGGAGATGAAGTCATTGTGATGGCTTGTCATATAATCTTCAAAAATAATAATAATAATAATATATATATTATGTATAATATCTCAAAAAAATATATCAAACATATACAGTAAGCACTCCTCTTGAAGATTGGGTGTAGATGGGATATTTGTGCAAACCAGCCGTTACATTACACTTTACATTCTAACAGGAATCCATGTTGAAGTCTTACGTTTAAACTGTTGCTTCTTTTACGCTCCACAAAAGATCAACCAGATTGCTGTTTCCCATTTTGACCACCATTAACTAATTTTCTGTGCTGCACCAAAGAGCCCTACTTATCCACCTGAACTGCTTCTCAATACATGACTAAATGAGATGGAGTGACTGCCTTTCACATCATTAAGGCCTTTAGTTTGCTACATTAGACACTTGAATGGAGTCTTTTCAGCTCAGATAAATTCTGCTTCTTCATCGGTTTGTCATTTTAAAAAGAAGACGCCTTCCTAGCACCTGTTACTTCACCTTTCAGCATTGGTTTGAAGTTTTTTTTTTCTTTTCATACCCTCTACACCAGTGAGAGGCACATGAATGTTAAGCAAGGAGGCAAAGCCAATTAATTTTAAAAAAGGGAAAAGCAAATGGTGCAGTAAGAGTCTAATGTCATGTTAGTGGTTATGTGAGGCTGCGTTTCCACTGCAGGAACTTTTCCCCACGGACTAGGAACATTCAGACCAGGGTCTAACTAAGTTATTTTACCGCCCAAAAAGGTCTTGGGGATAGTGTAGTATAGTTCCTGAAAGTTTAGGACCTTGTTTGCAGCACTGAACATTTCTGTTTTGTCCAGTATGTCTTGGTCCAGTGATATACTTTATGCATTACTGAGTATGTGAGGGTCTGCTAGGGTGGCTCCTGTCGTGTATACTTCGTCATATTCCCCAAGTCTAAGAGAGTCTGCCCTGAGCCCTCTGCACACGTCTGCATGTAGCCCAAAGTTTGCGTCGGCGATCAAAGTCTGCATAGTGACTTCACTGCAAGTAGAGCATTGGACGTGCTCAGCAGTAGTGTGAATACGTAGACCCAAGCTATATGGAATGAGGAGCCTTCCAAGTGGACTTCTGTGGTCTAGAAAAGTAGTATAATAACAAGAACTACATGTCCGTGGGTGTCTGCAGCTGTTTATGTATGGGTCTGCACGGAGTATAATAAAGGCTTCAATCATCTCATGGTCAGTATTTGCAATAGCCCATAAAATTTGTTTTCTTTAAGTCTTGTATTTCTGGTGTTTGGGATCTGCTTTGTTACTACTGAAGTAACAACATATGGTAAAACATATGGTTTACCCACCCGACAGCAGCTTGACTTGGATCTCCTACATGCAAACTGCTGTTGCTGTGTCTGTCACTTTATATGGCATCATTACTGTTGTATGTTTTGTACTAAAATTCCATGTAAAAATTGTCACCTTTTCAGACATCAGTGGACTAATTTGATGAATCTTTGCAGGTTTTTAGAGCATGGCAGCAATGCAGATAACGAACAGTCCAAAGGAATCTTTTAATTCCTTGAAAAAAGTTGAAACGTGGCTTTAAGCACTAAATTGCTCATAGTTGAATGTCAACATGCTCACAATGGTAAGAGTGATGTGCGTATGTTTAGCAGATAACGTCCACAATACACCTTACTCAAGCATATTAGCATGCTAACATTTGCTAAATACCACTATAGACAAAATAAACCTGAGGCTAATTGGAATGGGAATTACCAAAACTAATTTGTAGGTTTTTGGATTGAACAGACAGATTTTTTTTTCACATGATGAGGCTGCCCAAAAAAAGTAAAGGATTCACTACATTCATTAGAATCACCCTCAGGGAATCCTCAAAGCCTGAAATGGATTAAGTAAAAATCTGTCCATGAGTTATTAAGCTATTTCAGTCCAGAACAAAGTGTTGCCTGACCAACATTGCCATCTCTAAAGCCCCCACACTAGCACAGCTAAAAGTGGAAAATGAAGATTCTGTATCCCATGGAAATCCCTTTTCATGCAACATATCTATGGATGCTTTCAATTGTAATTTTTCTCAGTGATTTTTTAAAAAAACTCAGGGTTTCCTTTTCCTTTAAGTAGAAAGCTAAACGTAGCTAAAGTATAATAAACAATGGAAAATAATCTATCTGATGATATACTACGTTCTGTACTTTTATACTTTTCTTTCCTTATTCCCTCTATAATCCTACACACTACTATATAGACTTAATGATCAAAAGGATATGATTCATTCATATGGATCATATGCTTTGAAATTCCTTTCAGTATTTTTTTTCCCCAGTTTTAAGGCAACACATCACAGAGCTGTCAGGGATTACTGTTGCGTCATTGTGCAAGGAGGCATCTGAGATTACAAGCTTCGTTACTGATGCTGCAAAAATTGGATTCGCCATGTGGAAGCCAATTTGTTTTTATTTCTTCACACTAAACCAATGTCACACATGGGAGCAGCCTACAGAAAGCCGAACCAAGACAAATATGAAAAGATCCCCTCCTTCCCCTGTGGTGTAGACAGATTGATAATGCGTTTTGCACGTGATGGAATTACTTAAGCATTAAATGTATTAAACGTAAATCTCTCTGGGGACCACTTTTGAACTGTGTGCCACCAGACACTTGCGATATAGCACAGAAAGGACAGCTCAGTATTAAATGGAAATCTCTAGAGGAGAGTTTATGACGATGGAGGTTATGTGGCTGCTGATGCGTGATCACTGGAGGCTTACTGATTCCTAGAGTCGGTGGAGCTGTCTGGGTTGTAGAGGTTGTGCGTTGGGGACAGTATCAGGGCTGGAACATAATTACCCACCGGCCACTTGGTTGTTTTAATATTTGCTGTGTGTCAGTTAGTCTATGTAAAATACCAACTGAAATGTGATATAATTTTGACACAAGGCAGTTAAAGAAATTACATCGACAAATTGCTTCACAGTGAAGCTGTGGGCTTCTAGGTCACTGTCTGCTTGGTAATTCAGCCTCAGGTAGCACTATTATCCATTTTGTTTTATTGCATGCCCTTTTTCAAAAGTTCCTTTATAAATTCTGTTTTATTTATGTGCTAATGTATTCTATATTTATTGTATGTTTCAAAATCAGCAAACAAGTGGATTTTAAAGAGGTTACAGGGTTAGGAATTTGAAAGCAGTGACTATAAATTACTTAATGCTCTTCATGTGCAACATCCTCTGTGATGGAAATGTGTCTGTATTGAAAAAGAACCTTAATTTCACCTGCATTCAATGGTGTTATATATTGAATTATAGCTGCAGTGCAGAAACATTTCACCTGCATGAATAACAGGAGTATTTTCTTCAAAAACAATAAATAGCAGCACTCACAAGGATTAAATATGATTAACCTGCAAGCATCATCCTCATTCTTGTACTTGGTGTAGAGACAGGTTGTGCTTTTCATATGCAAACATAAAATAATGGTGACCACTTCAAAATGAAACGAAGTTGATGATATTCAAAAAAGATCTATCAAATGTCCATGCCATTCTGAATAACATTTGTGAATAAATACTGGGATATGGGGATTAAATTCTCATACATCATGCTCTTATAAACATTTACTTAATAAAGAGGACAGAAGGTGACACGTCATGGTACGAAAAGCCTGATTAATTTTCATTGTATAAACTGTAAACTACACTCCTGTAGTTCTCCCTCCATCATAACTGTTGCATTAGCAGATATGGAGATAATCCCCAGATATAAAAACTTATTCCAGAAGGGAAACGGTGCCTAAAAAATGTCACTGTATTAGGCCACACCAATGACTGACGAGCAAGGCTTGGGTCAAACTTCACATGTCCTGATACACTTAGAGAAACGACCACAGACAGGCACAAGTTTTAACCACAACATGACCTTTTTGAACCAACCTGCTGTCAAATTAGACGTGAAACAGTCACTGCCTAAAAGGCTTTCACCAACAAGTCCTGAAAAGTGTGTAGTCTCTCTTCAAGAGAAACGGCCAAAGGAATATATCACAGAAAAAACCTCAAACAAAAACAAAATACTGCTCCAGTAGTCACTGGGAGGGTACAGCACGAAATTCAACACCCATCTCCTGGTGCGCCATCTCCTATTTGCACCAAAAACAGGAGGCAGAGAGTTCCCACTGGACTCCGAGTGGCTGCCGCATGCTGTCAGTCCTCAGGGAATCACCAGGAGGAGGCCCTCAGATCTGGGTGTGGTGGTGCTGGTGTCCGGGCGGTGTGTAGGGAGGAGGCGCCGGGTTGGGTTTGATCCCCCGACTCTTCATGTAAGAGATGAACTGGTCGGGAATCTCTGCCAGCACATCCTTAGCGAGCCGCGCCATGCTTAACACATGGTTACCTGTCCGGTCCATATAATCTCTGAAGGGAACAAACTGAGGAAAAACAAGAGACATAAAAATTATGACACATGCAGACAAAGAATTGTGTGATTTTGCAAACTGTATTCAAAACATATGGTTTTACCTACCTAACATAATGCAATTTAGGGTTTTCATACTACTGTTGTGATTCATCAAAAGCTTGCAATATTGTTTGACAATGTATACAAGTAGGTTTTGGAGCTTGGGTGAGCTACTAAATGGAGAAATCCAGGAGGCTCATGTTTAAGCCCCCATGTTAGTCAACATTTGCAGGATCCTGCAAGCTTTAGGATGTTCATCTGTCACTAATCCTGTGCTCTGGCTTCCCTCAGGAGTGAGAGGAAATAATGAGATAAAGTGAAAAGACAAGTTTTCTTACTAGAGTTTGATCAACAATTTGTTACAGCACATATCCCCCTGTTAATTACTTAGTAGAGTTACTAAGCCATTCAAACCCAGATGCGTCTTATCTAGTGATCAACTTAACAAGTAGATAAGAGCACGAAGAAGAATATCCATTACTGTCGACACTGTGGAAGACATCTGGCCTTGGGTTACATCTGCTATAAAGACTTCAGTTAACCTTGCATATTGTCCTTTTCTCTCCACTAGGGCACTTAACTCTTCAGTTTTTACACTACGGAAGCAGAAAGGCAATGATGTAATGGAAAGAATGTGATAATTGTTTGAAAGGTTTTTCTTCAAGTCCGTAAATGTCAGACTGTGTTTGTGTCTTCATGGGAATTTACAGGAAACTCCCTGATGTCCTCATCTGCCTTTACTGACAGATGCTGTTTAATGAACCAGCACAACTGAAATTAATGCAAAATGCAAATGTAAAAATATGGAACAAATTGCCTATAAGTGGCAATCCATATCTGGTGACTAAAGACTGCATTAGTTCCAATATTAGTTCCGATAAAAGTAATCACCCCCATGGAAGTTTTCCCCCTTTATTGCATTTCAACACTGAATCATTGGCAATTTAATTGACCTTTTTTGACAAGAATGTGCAAAAAAAAGACTTCATATAAAAGTAAAAACAGATGTCTTCAAAGTAATGTCAGTTAATTAAAAATATAAAATGTTGAAATTGATGCTTGCATAAGTATTCACCCTCTTTAAAGTGACTGACCTAATTGAACACAGTTGAAGCCAGCTGGTGCTTGAAGTCACACAATTAGTGAAAGAGAGATCATCTGAGTGCAGTAAATGTGTCTCAAGGGATTGCAGTATAAAGACACATGCATCTGGAAGACCCACTCACTGGTTAAACAGTGGCCCTGGTTATAACTACACCAGGAAACAAAAGAACTCTTCAAATAAATCTGTAAAAAGGTTATTGAAAAGCATAAGCCAGGGGTTGAATACAAGAAAATTTACAAGACATTAAATATCCTTTTGAGTGCAGTTAAATCCATTATTGATAAATGGAAGGATTCTGGCACACGTGTAAATCTACCTAGAGCAGGCTGTAGTCAAAAACTGAGCGACTGTCCAACAACAAGACTAGTGAGTTATGCCACCAAGACACCTATGACTCTTGTTAAGGAGCTGCAACCATCCGCAGTTGCCAGGGTTTTGTACCAGTTAAAGGCTTATGGGAGAGAGGCAAAGACAAAGCCACTGTTGAAAAAATTCAGATTTAATCAAGACTAGGATTCACCTAAATGCATGTGGGACACTGAGGTCACCTACAAGAAAGTTCTTTAGTCTGATAGGACTAATATGTAGCTTTTTGCCCATCAGACTGAACGTTATGTTTGGCACCAAACATCATCACAAACACACCATCCCCACGGTGAAGCATGGTGGCGGCAGCATCATAATGTGGGGAGGTGTTCTGCAGTAGGCCCTGGAAGGCTTGTAAAGGGTGAAATGAATGCAGCAGCATAAAGATATCCTGGACAACCTGGTGCCATCTGCAAGCGAACTGGGACTAGGGAGAAAATTTCTTTTCAAGCAACATAATGACCTGAAGCATAGGGACAAAGGTGCACAGACATGGTTTAAAGACAGCAAAGGGAATGTTCTCTAGAGGCCGAGTCAGAGGTCAAAGCCCCAATCCTACTGAAAATTTGTGGCTGCACTTGAAAAGGGCTGCTGGCTTACATTCTCCATGTAACCAGACAGAGCTCAAGCAAAGAATGGCTGCTTGAGACCGATGCACACAGACTTAATGGTGTGATTGCAGGCAAAGGTGCATCTACTAAATACTGACTAGGAGCAGTGAATACTTACGCATTTGCCTGTTTTACGTGATATATTTTTAATTATCTGGCATTATGTTGTCAAAGACTGTTTTCATTTTCACATGAAAGGGTCTTTTTGTGAATTCTTGTCAAGAAGCTAAATTAAATTGATTATGATTCAAGGTTGAAAAGCAATAAATAGAGAAAACCTTCAAAGGAGGTGAATGCATTTTATAGGGGCTGTATTCTGTGTCCAGTCTATTACTATACAGTGCTGTGTAATAAAGGCAGAAATGTCCCTAAAAACTCCAGCGCTGTGTGCTATCTACACATGATTGTAGTTGAGATTCTGTGTGCTTTCTTAGATTCCGTGAACTTGAACCCCATTCTTGTTTGCCTCTTCCTGGTGTTGATGTCTGCAGTGAATACAGTCAGGCTTTTTTCATACTGTGAAGGACAGTCACCTGCACAATGTCTCTCTCTGCCAGCTTCCCTCGGGATGAGATCCTGATGTCATCACCATCTAGTTCCACCATAGCTGGAAGACACAAGTTCACACACACATGCACGCATGCATGCACACACACACACACACACACAGTGTGAGGACTCAGCAAAGACAGCTGCCTTTAGGACAGAGACTACTGATGGTTTAGTTATCACATGTGGTATTAATGCATTATCTTTTTGTGTTCGGAGAGAAAAAAGGATGCAGAGCTGCACAGCTGTAATAAGTCTTTTTAGCACATCTAATCAACTAAGTCCTTTATTATAGCCTTTTTGCAATTTAGAATCATCAGCACTAAACACTGCAAACCCAACAATTAACCTCAGCCATTTCTTCTCCAATTATCCCTGCATCCACCTACGCATCCGCTTCCCTAGTGACTCAGATTAGTTGGTACAGTCATTTTCTCTCAGCTATTTCTCAGAATGAGTGCCAGGAAGGTTAGCACCGGCTGTAGTCACAAAGGAGTGAGAGTTGTGTGAATTACAATGTCAGTTATTTGATGTTTTAATCTATTTTACTGTCTTGATGACTGTAGATAGCATAAAATAACACCAACAGAAATTAGGTATGAGTTTTGCCCTGTTTTTGCTATAATAAATTAATTGAATATTTCATAATACATGCTGCTGTTAAAAAAGTTAAGTTACTGTACCGTCAAACTCGGCCTGACCCACTCCAACTATGATGATGGACATCGGAAGCTTGGCCCCCTGTAGAGAAATAAAAAAGCACATCACTGCTGACCTGTAGTGCTCATTACTGTGACACTGCTGTGACATTATGGCATTGCAGCCGTTACATGCTCACCCACATAGATTACAGCCACACTAATGTTTTGTAACACCCATTAACTAGCTGAATGACCTTTTTAAAGTAAGAAAAGACCTTGAGAGAGGGAAAAAAGACGGTGAGTTAGAGAAAGAGGCTGACACAGTGAGATGTTAATGGGAAACTTGATGTGTTTCTCAAACTTTTTTGTCTTTGCTTTCCTTATCTCACATATTTAATGTCCAATTTTCTGTCATAACAGTGCACCACAGCTGCTATCTGGTGATGGCACTCAGTGTTTGCCCACTGACTGTTGGTTATCAGGATGAGGAGCAGAGATTAAAGTCACTGACAACACTAACGGCACCACCTGAGATGCTGGGCCAGCAGGCCAGTAGTCTCAGTGCTGACACTGTTTTGATAAAATAAAAACCAATCTCACCACAGCAGACTCCTCGCATAAAACTATTTTCACACAGAGATATGATTGAATTTATCTCAGAATTCACAGCAGGATGGACAAAATGCTGACCTGCAAAAGTAACTGTGTGTTGACATCAAAACTTTAAGAAGCTAGTTGAGGCATAAGTGAGACATTTATGTATATGGAGGAGAGGAAAAAAGTCTGCCAGTAGACATTTTGATAAGGTCTAACATGGCAGTGGGTGGATGACTGCATTTATGAGCCAGGAGAGGAGGGAGAGGGAGGAGGTGCCAACTTCAGTCACTACAGCAACAATCCTCATTCACCCGCCCAACCACCCCCAGACCACACCTCCAATCAGGTAACACTGCATTTAGTCTTGCAACTGGGAAGAAAAGTGCTTCAAAACAAAGGCAAAACCTAGATAGAAAAACACTGAATAGAAACAGCGAATGATAAAGATTAATGGAACATAAAGGACTGGAAAATACTTCAATATCATGGTATATTAACCCTTGTTGGAATTGCATTGTGATGATGTGGTCACGCTGTTTTATTTAAATTAATTCTCACATGAAGCCTGCTGTGATTTAACAGTCTGTGTGGGATGTTTTCTGTGGGTGTATGTGCACCATCTGCAACAATTAATGTGTACGTATTTGTAACTTTGTTCACAAAATACGACAAAAGGTGATGGAAATGTCAATAGATTTTCAGGTGTTTGCTCATAAATATACAGGAATGTTCATTCTGCTGCATGAAAACAACCTCAAATATGCCGCCAGTACCATAATAAGGAGTCCTGCAACACATGGCATGGCCTTAACAAAGCCCCTGATCTCTACATCATAGAAAAGAACTGACTAGTTCTCCAGATGCCTCAAACAACCTTGCCTTCCTTGTAGAACTGTTTGTGTACTTAAAAGAAATAGTGTCTTTAGGAAAAAGGCAATTGCACCAAATTCATTGATTGAATTTTTTTTTCTGTTTGTGTGAATTTATCTGATAAAGTGTTAATGGCGTTATTTTTGAAAGCAACCCCACTTTAATTTTCAGTATCTAATACATTTCCACAGTGCTGTACAAACTGAAGAAAAACTTAAACCCTTCACTTTATAGCGAGGGGATCTGGTGACTGTATTAGACTGTGAGGGGCATTTTTCTGGCGTTGTTTGCATCCATGCTAGTCCCCTCAGAGGGAACAGTCGCTGTAAGCTAATACAAGGTTCTTCTGAGTGATCACCTATATCCTATGATGAAACATTTCTGTCCTGATGGGGGTGGTCTCTTCTAGGGGTCACTAAATGATTTGATGGGTATGAAAATTATGGAAATGATGAACTATGACATTTGTAGCCACCACATCTCAACTCAAATGAACACAAATGGAAGATTTTAGACCAATGTCTTAAACAGTGCTCTCCACCACTATCTTCAAAATACCAATTGAGGGAATATCTTCTGGAAAAGTGGTGCATTTTTCGGCTAAAGTTCCACAGACTTGGAGAATACATGCCAAGGAGCATTAAAGCTGTTCTACAGTACATGGTGACCGGACACAAGAGACAGACATTTTATTTAGATTTTTCTTTTAGTTTGTTGCCTGTCTGTAGATAAAATTTCATGGTAATCCATCCAATATTCATCAGGTCCCTTTATACAAGAGTCGTTTTAAAGGTAAAAACAGGAGAGATGTTCCAAGTTTTTAGGATATGTAACCTCAGAACCATGAGTCCACACAAAATTTGCGCCAATCAAGAAGATGTTGAATTTGAGCTGCTGTTGACACTACATGAAAAGTCAGGATTTATAGGAATCGGTAGGATTGCATTGCATTATTGAGCTTCACTGTGCAGAATGATGCATGTGCAGATTAGGACGTTCAAATGCCATTTTCACACATAGAATATCTGCTGAAGGATGTAACTTTCTCAGTACTCATCTTAAATCTCATGCACCAGCTAATTTTGTCATATTACAACTAACTTGGTTGAACAGCCAGGGTCCAGTCTTACACAAATTTAATGTTGTGCTAATTGATTTTTTTTCTGAGGTGAAAAAACATCTCATACACAAATGAATATTCCAAGCAGTGTATTTGAAATATCGTAAACATATCTGAAGGCGGTCTTTGTAGATTGGTGACACCATCAATGCTCAATGCAAAACCTGCTATTATGTGTAAGAAGTTTCCTGGAGGAACATACTGTCACAAAGCCGTCATATTAAGTGCATTTTTTATCTCTGGCACAGGACAAATGCACTGTGGCAAATCAAGAAATCTCTTATTGCCACAAGGATGAGAGCAGTTTCTGTCAACACTACCTCACCCGCATCACATCAATGCGATTATCAGTATTCAACACAACTCCTGTCAGTGCCTGTCCTCCCACACACAATGCACTCACAAACATTCACACTTGCAGATACCCATGTGTGTGTGCATAGCTGGAGTTACACACACACACACAGATCGGAACATCAAATGCCACCAAAAATAACCTGGCATTCCACCATGCCCCACTTTTGCCATCCTCCTGTCACCCTGTCTAACAGCAGAGATCCACTCTAATGAGACAGCATAACGAGGCCTGAATCAACACCCATTATTCCAACAGCTCACTCTGGAGGAGTTTCTTCAATCTAAATGTCGTGCACGTGTATGCTTTGGTGGGTGTGTCACAAACAGGTGTATGAATATGTGTTTAGAAAAGTGACTGTGCTGTCCACACACAGTGTCTTTAGACCATTTCTCAGCGGCTGCCTCAGAGGTCAGCTTCAGGAAAACATTATGGCAGCAGACCCTTAAAAAGTGAGTGCAGCCATTAACTGTTCACTCATATAGCAGTAGCACATTCTGTATTGACAACAAGACCAGCCAGCTATTAACTAAAAGCTCACAGTCCTCTATTGTTCACATGTTGACAGAATGAACTCGGTAGAAAAGAGCATAGATGTAATAAAGTAAAAGCTTTTAATGTTTCAGTGTCACATACTTTGCTATTGACAGACCATAATTATCTACAGCAAATTTTATAGCCACATAAAATATAGTTAACATTGTTCTTTCAGCGTTTATTCAACTCTGTAAAGTTTATATAAGACCTCAATGTCCAGTTAACTCTTAAATCATTGTAATTATATTCATATTACAAGACCTCACAGAGCACATATGCCAAGGCAGCATTAATCTGCAACTCAAGTGTCTGCCAAATTAATGCACCCATGAAATAGCTTCAAAAATCACATAGTTACTTGTCTCATTGTCAAACTTCCCACCCAAACTTGTATTGGCTGACATCCAGCAGTCACTTTTATAAACGCTCCATCAGCTCTTGTAGCTGACTTTTGGCTCTCTCTTGACTGGCCTGAATAAAATAAGAAAGCAATATGGAATAATATGCTGCCTGTCAAGCTCTTTCCTGAAAGAACAATTTTCCAATCATAGCTGAGTAACTGTATCTACTGTATACAAGCAAGGCCTGTCACACTTATTATTACAGTTTTTCTCAGTTGATAAGACACTAAATTCCATTCACTGCTCACAGCCACCGACTGACTGCACACATTCCTCAAAAACAGGACACTGTTGTCCAAATTTTGGACACTATTCATGGTTTGCACACAGTTTCCAAAACTCTTGCACTCTTTTTGCAAAAGACTGAACACGTTTTTTGCTCATTTGAACACATTTTTTCACTTATAGCACACATTTTTCAAAAAGTGAACACTAGGAAGCAGAACTGGGACACTGTTCCAACACTGCTGTCACAATTAAGACACAACAGGTCAAAACTGAAAACACTTTTGCCAATGAAGTGCACACTATAAAACCTGCTGGGAAGCAGAATTAGCTGCTCAGAATGCAATCTGTTGTTAAGGTCAGCAGATTGTAAAGATGGTGCATAAAGTAAATGGTTTCAGGTTTACTGTGATTTATTTTACATGTATGTGAATGTTGTTTGTCACTTCAGTAACATGTCTATACTGTAACAATATAAGCAGTCAGAAATGTTCTGAGAATACTGTAAAACATCTAATGTATAATTCTGCTTCACAAGTGCTAGTAAAATTACAGAAAGTGTACATGACTAACTTTTTCTCTGCTTTGTGTGTGTTTGTTCCAGAGAGTTTTTCAGTTGGATTCTGATGATACACATGAATACATCTGGGACAATGTTAGTTTTCATAAAGGACTGTTGATTAGGTAATGGTTCAATATGAACCCTCAAGTTATTGTGGTTTTTCTGCAGCCATATTCTCCCTTTCTGAATCCTATAGAAGAATTCTTCTCTACATGGAGGTGGAAGGTATATGAGCAGCAGCCATACTTTGGGAAAATCTCTTGCAATCAGTGGTCTTGGCATGTGGTGATGTTTCTGTTGATGCATGTCAGGACTGGATCAGACACACTAGGTCTTTCTTTCCAGAGAAAACATAGCTTGTGATGTTGATGAGATCATTGTGGCCTGACCAGGCTGAAAGAATTGATGCAGACGTGGTGTAAATATCTGCATACTGTACTGTGTACAATACAGTGCTGTATTTTTTGTCTAACATTTTTATTTTATAATGTACAGTCAAGCACTGCAATGGCCCCCTCTGATTCATATATAGGATGTATTTGTGTTTAAGTTGTCATTTTTGAGGACTGTATCATTTTTTTTATACTTCATGTGAAAACACAGTGAGAGAGGAGTGTTTTGTATTTAGCAGTACAGTGTCCTACTTTTGCTTCGTGTGTCTTAATTTTGAAAACAAAGTTCAGATTTTGACAATAAAGTGCGCTTTGATGCAAGTGTGCAGTGCTTTGTGGATTGTGTTCAAATAAAGAAAATAGTGTGCAGTGTGTTGGGAAATGTGTGCTATTTTTCAGGAACAGTGTCTTATCAATTGAGAAAAACTGTAACAGTAAAGTGACATGCTACTTGTATTTGAAGGGTAATCAGGTGTCATTTTCAAAATCAAAAGCACACAAACAAAAATGTAGGAAATGAAACAAACTGTCTTTGTCTGCTCTAACATTAACTGCATTTCCATTGACTTACTGATGTTATGAATGTTACGTACACTGGTTATTCTGCATTAAAGAATTAGCTGATTTGTACTGTGTAATAGATGTTTTCCACTCTTTATGGATGCTGAACCTGGATGTTATGAAAGTTTAGGTAAATGTTAGTGGCTTTGTCCTGCTCTCTAATGGACTTAGAGAAGGTAGCACTCCAGCAACACCAATATTGCTACTCTAGGTGATGTGATATTCACCGTACTGTTCGAAAATACAAACAATCACGTGGCCTGCTACCCTTTATTCCAAGGCACAGAAGCAGGTGTATGTATGAAATAGATGATGACCTTTGACTTTGTGGTTTCTGTCTTGATAACACGTCCACTTGGGCCTTATTCCATAATTTGGCACTAAAGCTAGATGAATACAAATGATAAAAACGAAAAGCTGATTTGGTCTACTTGTCCGACATAGGACGTAGAGGACAGTAATTTGTTGAAAATTTCCGAAGAATACTCATTGGTAACGCTGCCCTTGTTACGACTGGGAATGACATGTATGCTATGCAAGAATGAACAAGTTGGCAGGTGTAGTAACAATAATTAATGGTAAGGAGCGTGGCAAATAGTCAATTATTGTACAATACGCTTAACTTCATTACATGCAGATTGCAATGTGCATGGAGCGTGACAAGGTCACAACATATACAAGAATTATTACCACTCAAATTTGAATCCTGTAGGAATTATGTAAAGAGTAAATCGGCCATGTAGCCTGTACATGTAGTGCTGTGTATATATAGACGTCCTGCAGTGCTGCTTCTATAACCAGCCCATAACAGCCAAAATTACGTCTTTCAAATCAAATGGATAATTGAGTCATAATGTGCACCCATTTCTACATAAATTTAGATCTTTTATCGTTTCTCCTACTCTTTTCTCTGTGCCATAAACTTTAAACATTACCTCTTACAAAACAAGTCCTGCATCCAATACGGAGTGAACGGAGGTAAAATGGTTTTGAAGTGAAGTGCTTTTAGTGGGTCCCTGTGCTGATAAAGAGATGAAACACAAAGCACTGACAGATAACAAGTGAAAGATGAGAAAGGAAAGGAATCAAAGGCAGCAGGGGATTTTGTTATAGATTGAATGTGGTGACAGAAGTATGGAGACAGGCGATGAAGACAAAGAGATCTTTGAGTGTGGAAAAGATGGAGAGAGACAGCAAAAGTCTTTGTGTTTGTGAGCAGAGGAGTCTTATAATTTTATAGAGAGACAGAAAACGAGGCAGTGGAGGGACCCAGGCTGTGAGAAGTGGAGGATCTGCTGAGTGACTGACAGGTGGATTACTGTGGTGTATCATGACTATAAACCCCCTCTGTTATATTATGTGGACACTCCCAAAATGCACATAAACCCACTTTCCAGAGGTGGGCACATTCGCTCTTACCCTGTTGCTTTCTTGGAGATTCCGTCCAGCATGAATAAGTATGAGAAAGACTTATATAACCTCAGCACTGCGTCCTCCCTCACCCAGGATCCACGGAGAGTAAAAAGGGAAAGCAGTGCAAGCATCAGTAGACCAGAGCAGTGGAGGCAGTGAGATAGAGCAGCAGGCAAGATCTTAAAAGGAAGGTGTGGCTGTTCTAATGTTTTGACTAACAGTCGCAAATTCCCTTTAAATCCAGTCTGCTGGGTGTTCTGTGCCTGCGGCGGGCTGAGGAGGAAGAGGAGGAGAAGAGGAAGAGACCGAGGGAGAGGAAAAGGAAAGGAAGTCCGCCACCTGCTATTTAAAGATGTGACAGAACAGGAGTGACGACAAGTTTGAGGAAAGCTCTGTGAGGAATAAATCACCATGTTATGTTCATTTTATTATATGCCAAGGTAGTAACATCTTATGAAAATGCTTCATTTAATAATTGTCTCCTGGGAGGAAGGGAAACAATTTTCAGGTGATTCATTATTCCATATATTGATTTTGACAGTACTTTATGCAATGCAGTTGTTTTAAAATAAACAAATATCTTACAAAAGTATTAGTCATAAGAGGCCATTATTCTGGTATTCTTTTGTTTTATATATTGCAGAACAAGTGCTGCTGTCATGAAGCTCCTGCTGTGTGTTGACTGGAATGACAACCACAAAAAACATCTGGGTGACATATTGTTCTTGAGGAAATGCTAGAACTAAACTGAGACATGTTTTGTTAGTGCCTAAAAGATTAGCTAAATAACTGAGAAGACAATTGAAAGTAAATAAATCAATAACAATTCTAATACCCGATTACCTGTCACTGATCAATCACTAAACTGAGCCAGTTTCAGCTTTTCATATATGAGGATCATCATGAGTTGTGTTCTTTACGATTTGGGACTATCGATCACTGAAAACATGTCTTGCACAGTAAATGTGAAGCTTGAGCTAACAGTCAATTATCTTAGTTTAGTTTTAAGACAGAAACACTGCACGCTTGACTGTATTGTTGGTTAAGCGAG
Organism: Amphiprion ocellaris; assembly: GCF_022539595.1. Taxonomy (NCBI): domain Eukaryota; kingdom Metazoa; phylum Chordata; class Actinopteri; family Pomacentridae; genus Amphiprion; species Amphiprion ocellaris. The sequence continues at coordinate 22,938,731 of NC_072770.1, read as the reverse complement.
GGTGCTAGACATTTTACAAAAATGCATCTGTGTTTTTACACCTTTAAACAAACAACATAGATCTATATATTAATAATAATCAGTGAACTTTATAGGTGCTACTAGGTAAATGTAGCCACTATGATACAGAGCCAGGCTTTGTCCCCAGCTTTTGAACCTTATATGCTAAATTAAGTTACATGACTGCTGCATGTAACTTAATAATGGTGCTCAGGTATAGGGCATCAGTATTCTTTTCTATGAGGTGCAATCAAGATGTTTCAAAGCTGCCCGTATTAAAAGCCAAAATCATACCTGACCTAAATTTGGCCACTGTGTACTTCAAAGTAATCTTCTTGCGCAGTGATGCACCACTCCCAGTGCTCCTGCCACATTTCAAATACTTTCTGGAAGTCCCATCATGGACACTATCAGATGGCATTTGTGATTTGCTCATGGAACTCATACTTGCACAAGTCGCGGATCATCAGGTTTATGTGTGCAAGAGCTCGCAGTCTGCAGGACTAAGGAAGGCGCATCAGGTCAGCAGAGGAATGGAGAGCAAGTCCATCGTTGTGTTTTACTTTAATGATGTTGCGCAATCAAAATTAGTGGCCCAGGGTCAGACTGTCAATGCCAAGTTCTACCATAATATCCTGAGGGAGAACATTCGGTGCACCAATGCACATCCATTCACAGTATGTTAATAAAACATTACTGCTTGCCTGTACCAACCCAATCTGCACTCCCCGCCCACCCCACTCACCAGATATGGCTTCCTGTGACTTCACTTCCTCCTCTTGAAATTCAAGTTGAAGGTTTGCCATTTTGACACAGTGGAGGAGATCCAGTGCGCATCACAGATGGTGCTTGACGGTTTTGGAGAACAGAACTTTAGGGGAACTTTCCAAATGTGGCAGGAATGGTGGGAATGGTGTATCGCTTCTCAAGGAAAGTACTTTGGAGAAGATAGTGGCCAAATTTAAGCCTGGTTCAGTTTTTGCTTTTTATAGGTGCAGTTTCAGAATTTCTCGATTACACTTTGTATGTAACTGTAGGAAACAAGTACATCTCCAAAAATATCAGACTATGCTTTTAATAAAACAAGAGATTGATTGGTATTGGAAATGATTATTGTTTTACCCCTTGTTCTTCTTGTGTGAGTGTCCTTTCAGGGAATTCCAAACAACTGGGCATATCTACCCTTAAATACTGCAGTAAAAGACAGTATCTCCCCCCATTCTCATGCTTACATTCACAATGGCTTCTTTGGTTTGGGCCATGTCCGAAATGACGCCATCTGTGATGATGAGGAGCACAAAGTACTGAGAGCCATCCTGCACTGCCGCCGCATATCTGCATACACAGAGAGAAACAAAGGTTAGAAGAGGCTGTATTATCTTTTTAACACAAAAGCAAATTTGACATGAGTATTTACAAATAGATTTATCTAAACATTGATGTGGAAAATAAATTCATGCCAGTACAAGCTTTATCATGCGCTTTCACTGCATGCAAATTCAATAGAAATGTTCTTTGTCATCGCTGTACTTCAGATAACACTCAATAAAATGCCTCACGAGTAAACACCGATTAATCAGACCAAACAATCGAGTTTAAAACAAAGCTGTTTGGTTCACAGACTAATTCCTTTGTCAAAATCTCTTCCTGTATGAGTTCACCTGTTCACATGCTAAATACCAACAGGTTCTGTATCCTTGCAGCAGTGGCTCATTGCCACAATGGTACAAGTGTGACTCCATTTTATCAGAATGACATTTTGAATTACAACAGAGCATTGGTGTAATCAGATGGACAATTGTTTGGATAGGGCTCAACAAATAAAACAATGAAGGGAAACAATGACAGTAAGAGGTGAAGGTTGGTGTCACAACCAAAAAATCCAGTCAGATAGTGCCACAGTTTACGCAGTCTGAGTGACATTCCAGTGTGCATATCAACAACTACAGGCCTGTTCGTCATTTGTTCCATCAGCTAAATCTGATGTTCTTATGATAATTGTGAGTCATTCAGAAATCATTTCCAAGCATTACATAGCCGGTTAAAAGTGTCTAGGAGGACTGCAGTGGGAAAGAAATCGAAGTCAAGTTAGACTGTTAGTCAAAAATGTTGACATGCCTGAGTGATTCAAGTAATGTCTGCAAATGATGCAATTTCACAAAAAATACTCTATTTGAATTGTTAATAATAAACAGATTGGTTATAACATTGTCTGCAGGTCTCCATGCAAATGAATTATTACAAGTAAATTAGTGACTTCATCTTTGTGGGTTCAATTGTTTTTATCATTGTGTTTTCAGCGTTTGAATATGAATAACCTATAAATTATAATGAAACAATCGTAAGTTTAACAACGAGAGGATAGACAATCTAAAATGTCAAATAGACAATCCAAACTTGAATTCTGAATTTGTGCATAAAAGTCTTATTTTCCATATTACATTGATGTTGATATCAACGAACTTGACAAATGGAATTAAGAGGTGTTTTTTGGCTTACTATGTCAAAGAAAGTAAAGGTGAAACTGCCTCTCTACAGCTCTTACATTTAATAAAAGAGCAGCTCTTATGTCTTTGTTTCTGTGCCACTTAAATTGAAAGAAATAATGTAGGGACTATTGTCTGGCTTTCATTGTTCTCTCACCTGGCAACATGATTCACTACAGGAGCGAAGTTGGTTGGGCCGTACAGCTGCACAGTCTTCAGACTCTGATGGTATGCCTCTAATATGCCTTCAATTCCATTGCAGTAAGGATTTTCCATGTTTCCATTCTAAAAAAAAAGATAGAAACAGTGAAAAATGATGGCAATTTCATGGTCTTGATTATTGCATTTATGAAACGAAGAAGCAAGGACTTTATCTAAGTATGCTGATTTCATCAGATGTCATTTACCTGTTTCTTATTGGCAAGTCAAGATCCATAAATTAGAATTAGCATAAATCATTTAAAAAGAAAATGTACTGCAATTATTTTGGAAGTGGAAATGAATAGAACAGAGTTATCAGAAGTGAAATGAGGTGAAGAGGATTACCAGTGGGAACTCATGCGACACCCGACCATCAGGTGGCAGTTTGGCTCCAAAGCCTAAAGCGGGGAACATCTTGTCGCTGTCATAGTCCTGAATGATCTCCCCAACAGCTTTCAGAGCCATGGCGTAGGCGTTGAGCTGGTAGGGGTTCATGTAGTGCAGTGAAGTGGACTGGGAGGGGTTACCTGTTGACAAATGTATCAGTCATGAGACCAGTATATATTATGATGATGTGTTCAGACTTTCTCAATGAAAAATATTGTTCTTGGGTGCATTTCTGTCAGTGACATGGCATTAAAAAAAAGTCATTTGCTGCTGTCATTGGCTATAATTAGTAAGGTTCCTGTCAGAGTTGTCGTGTTCAGTCCTCAGAGATGATGGATCGTAATTTTAAAAACCCACTTTCAGTAAAAAATCCTGTTGTTTTGTTGTTGTCAACATGTCCATATGGTGTTTTTACATGCTGGAAGATGCATCATGACTGTAAAAAGGGGTCAATGCCAAGAATAAATAATTCCACCTTGTAAATGCAGCGTAGCAAAGACAGTCTCCAAAACACAGATTCACACAGCTAGTGTTTATAATATGTAACAAACCTAAACTACAAGTCAGATGAACTTGCATGATGGAGCTTTCTGTTTCATTATTCTTCTGAGTTGATTTCTGGTTCTAAGATGTTTGGTTGAATTAATCTCAAGGTACAATTTGCCACTACAAAGTGTGGACTCATATATCATCATATATCTGCACAAACAGAAACAATGGTCTGCGTCAAGGGATTATTTTCATTGAAAAAAACGTCTGAATTTGTCATTTTAAAACATAAAAAATAGTTTTAGGGGTTTAATGAATTACCAGAGAGGCCCTAATTCTTAAGTCTGTGACACAATCAAGAGTGACGATCAAACTATGGAAGGGCAATTATTCTGCAGAATGAACACCTCTTAATGACAAATTAAACTAATATTTAAAGCTACAGTAGGCAGAAATCTGGAAAAGGCAAAACATGTCCCACTCCTTGTACTAAGCTCCTCCAGCCAGACGAACACGAGCTTCAAATGAGTGAAAGCTAAAAATGAACATTTACTTGTGGCTTCACACAGAATTTAAACCCCACTTTCCTGAGCAAAAGTCCTGTGTTTATCCAATTGCACCAACACATCATATGCCTACACTGGACGTTGTTGCTATTTCTATTCTCTCTTCTGATTTGTGTCAGAACACCTGTGATTGGCTGAAGTCTCCCATCACGATGTTCCTGCAAATAGACCCAGGAGGGGGTGAAGAATGCTGCCTACTCCAGCTTTCAAAAAGCTTGGCAGTAACTGTGACCTTCTCAAATATCCCCCCTGTAATGCCACATCACTGATTCACTAGGTATTAACAGTCCAGCTGGGATAATTTGGATGTGTGCCAGAAATGGTTGTTGTCATTGCACCCAGTGAGGTGACATATGCTCACCACTGGATTTCTCTTTATTTGATAGTAGAAATCCTGCTGTTTACCTGGTCAGGCTCTGTACTCATACACTCTTTAAATATAATACAGGTGATTTTATCTGAGATCCAGAGTGTAACCATGGATTGCATGTTGCTTTAACCCTTTTCAGAGCCATAAGAATGCTGTGTTCATCAATCTGTTAAAGTGATGGCATTCTGTCCGTCAGACACAAGTTAATTTTCTGTTATTGTTCTTCACAGCTTTGTTCAGATATACCAATCAAGGTAAAGGAGAAATATCTGTCATTTGCTCAAGATTAGACAAGACACCAAGCGATTAAGGGAGAATTTAATGAACTAAGAGCAAAACTCCTGATAACAGCTCAAAGCCACAAACTAAACTGTGATTCTGTGTGACATCTAACCTCTCTGATGTGAAGTTGTAGAACAAAGTGAAGGAAAAAGGTGTGTTGTCAGTGTGTGTTTGTCCCAGAAACTGTGTCTTTAGTGTTTTCTGTGATGTTTTTTGGATGGACATCGGTACTGAAATATGGAATAATTCTAGTTCAGTTGTTGCCAGCTTAACGCAACTTAGTGCATGTCTAAAAGGGGCTTATGACCAACACCACAGTCAGGAAGTGATAGTGCAATATGGCCCAAGCTCCTTAGTTACTTCTGCTACAACTGTCAGATTTTCCATTCTCCTATATCATATCAGCAGTTTAAAAAGATAACAGTGGCAGATTTACCATCAGATTTCATGTTTATTCTTTATACAGTGGATCCTTGATTTTTCATGGAGGTTGAAAAAATTTCTCATCGTTATCTCTTGTTGGTTTTGCCTGCTGAGACAATGACTGCTGCTAAAGATTTAATCAAATCTAGGTATCTAATTAAAGTAGAAATTGAGAGAGTTCATGAAAGTAAGTTTCTTTGTGTTACAATTGAGGATAAAATAAACTGAAAATTTCACATAAAACACGTTCAAAACAAAATATCAAGAAACATTTCAGTACTCAATATAGTAAAACACATTCTGGACCACAAATCACTCCACATTCTGTACCGTTTACTGGTTTTATCATATCTAAATTATTGTGCAGAGGTTTGAAGCAATACACATAATTGTTCACTACAGTCACTATCAATACTACAAAAAAGAGCAATAAGGATAATTCATAAAACTGGTTGTAGTGGTCACACAAATTCACTCTTCTTAAAATCAAAAATACTAAAATTCACTGATCTGTTTCATTTTCAAACAGCACAAATAATGTACGAAGCAATAAACAACCTGTTTACTTTATAACTTCCTGTAAATGTTCAGAACTTGTTTGTTTTTTTTTAACAAAAATGTGAGTTATAATTGGAGGGGGGATTTAAAATTAAATCACTTTCTTTCAGTATCTATATATGTGCTTTCACACGGGTATATCACTGATTATTTAATATTTGTTTATTTATATTATTTATTTTCTATTTTGTTTGTAAAGATGTACAAAAATAACTATGGGTCTGGGGAGAAGGGTTAGGAGTAAATAAGTCTATGCTTCGTTCTCCTCCTTTTCGGATATGTTGGGTTATTATTTTTTGTTTTGTTTTATTTTGTTTTGCTGTTTTGAATATTTTTGATTTGTTTTTGTGGCTTTTTTCCCCCTCACATGTCTGAAATAAAAACATTCATTCATTCAAACCAGAGTTAGCTTCCTCAGGCTCACTCACCACTGAGAACTGTTTTAAAAAGTGTTAAAATGCTGTATACACTTTAGATGTCATCTTTACCTATTAATGATCTATGTAGACATGGAAATTCAGAAACAGGGCATTTCAACCAGTTAAAATTACCATAAAGCCAAATAAATCCTCCAGAGTTTGCTTTTACACAGGTGAAAATATCTGCAGTACGTATTGTGGTTGCCAAGCTGAGTTTGTACACGTTTTTCAGGGGGCGAGTTTAGCTGAAATCGATAGGAAAATGGGAAATTCAATTTTTTTCTCTAATAACGGTGATTCGCACTGAAGAGCTCTTCCTTTGCCGATGCATCTTTTGGCGTGTTGTGTTCAGTTCTAATTAATGGCATAAATAGTGTTAGACTTAAGTGTGGCCCTTTTCACACACTGATGTCTTTATGTCAGCTGAGAGTTTTGCTCCATTTACTTTATTTCATTTCTCTTAAAATGCCTGCCATAATCTCTGTTTAGAGCATATTGATGGAGCATTTAGGGTGAAGAACTTTCCAGAAAAGGCCATCACTTATCGGAGACACCATGTGTACTGTATGTGTGGCCGCACTGTCTGCTTGCATTTGTTTGATTGATTCTGAAATTGGACACGCCACAGTCAAAGAGCACTACTATCTATTCTTGCCACCCCTCCAAACACACACTTAGTTGTTAGTATCACTCACCATTAGATGCTGTGAAATCAATGGCCACAGTGAAATTGATCTGCGTCCTAGAAGGGAGATGGAAAAGGGGGACATTGACAAAAATCAACAACAGAGACCAGGCAGCAGTAACAACATGCCAGGCTTCATTAAATTCCAGTGCTCTCACAGCCAGTAAACACACACATACATAGTCTGTGACGCAATATGGAAATAATAATAATAATTTGAATATAGTTGTCACTCTGCATGATGACCAGTATTTCATTTTCTCACTGTGCTAAGACACATCGTACAGTCGCTCATTTTATCTGACTTTCATCATCATGAGAAGCAGGAGGTGCCGAGGAGCCTCTGAGACACTGAGCCTGGTAACAAGCAATTAGACTGATGGAGCACTTAAGAGCAAATCATAATCCAATTTTCCCTGCTGATGAAGCACTCCCCTCTTCTTGCTAATTCACGGCAATGAGACGAGGCCTTCGGGGGCCCGAACGACGGCCTCTCATTATCTGTGAGTCACTGGGGACAACACCAAAAGAATGATAATAAAGTGAATGAGTTAAAGATTAACATTAACCTTTCAGTTTGGGGTGGGGATGGAGAATATGCCACAGCCTGACCCCGCTAACTTTAGCATTAATTAAACCTCATTTTATTAATTCATGAAGCCCCTTTGAATGAATGACTGTCTCTGCATGGGGAAGGCAGGTTTGCAAAAAGCACATCTGCAACTTGACATTTTTCCACTGTGACTCGCCGTCTTTTTTTCTCTGTCAGTTGAAATTTAGGTGAGTCCAGTCCAGTCAGTGAATGGATGAGTCTGTTTGAGCTAAAGGTCACTTTTGGAAGAAAAATACATCTTTTGTAGACCGTTGTCTCTTTGGCGAAGATTTGTAAAACAGAGCCTTCTTGACCCTTGGTAAAAATGACACTGCAGTCTTACTATGCCATAGTTTGACTATTTTCTTTTTTGCTACCCATCTTCCTCCCTTGTGTTGTGTTGGTTTCTGTTACAGTTACAGCTCTTTTCTCTGTGAGCAAATGGGAGCAAAATGTCAATTGTTTCTGAACTTTTAGTAAGATTTCTATGGGCCACATGCTTGTTCTGTTTTAGCCTTTCTTCCATTTTAAAACACTACTTCATCCCAATTCAAATTCTAGGCTAGTAAAAGGTAGCGTTGTTCAAATTATTAACCTGATGTGAGTGCTCTGAGCCATAATCAATGTGGAGAAATGACCACTCTCATTACATTCCAAGAATGTCATGGCCTCTCAGTGCTTATCCCTTCATTGCCTCCGTGCTTAAGAGTTTGAGATTGAGAAAAATCAACAGTCTGACGACTTTTCATTCCACCTCAGTGCTTTTAAACTATTTGAATAGTCAAATTATTCTTGTCCTTTTATGATTACAGTGGTTGTCAAATAAGATGTAGAAGCCGCCAGAGCTCACTTTTCATGATGAAAGCTGTAAAGCTGAATATTACTGGGAAGTGCTTTCACAGCTGGTGAAGAAAAGAGGTGTTTCTTCTGTTCTATGGCTGCAAAGAGCTTAGACTGTTTAAAAAGCACAGTTTCTTAACTTTCATCCATTTTATAAAGAGTAAGAGGCTCCTTATTTGTAAGAACCAACTCATGTAATACGTCATTCAGTAAGTGCCAGAGTAATGTTGGGGGGCAGACTGATGAGGATGATATTTCTGAAGTGTGGCTACTAAACCTTAAGGTTATTGTATCATAAATCTGCCAAAGCCAGGAACTGTCAGTGAAATCTGTCACACTTGTCAGATCTGCCACAGCACATAAAACCTCTGACAGCCGACCCGCTGTGGTGGGACAGTGGAGATCAAAGCACAGTCCAACCTGCCTGACAGGCACAGTTCACCTGAGAAATATTTGATATTCACATGTCAACCTCCAGTGCTGAAACTAAACTGAGGTCGAAGGGCTGGTACACTTTGGGAGGACAGCTTAGCTTTAGCCAACTTATTTAAATATAGATTTGGCACTTTCTTACCACAGACAAGACCTGCTTTGAACTTAGGAATCATTTTTCAAAAACTGCAGTGAAACATTGTGCTTGTGGTGCCACCACATGAAAGACAAGGGTTAGGAAATGTATGTATTATACATTTCAGTGAAGCCCAAATACACACAAATATACAAAACAATTAGAAGACCTCATAGATACGTTGATATTCTTTATTCTTCTGTTCTTTTCTTCATTAACACATTTTAATGCAGTAATTTTGGCCATTATTGGTGCTAGTAAATAATCAGAATTATTCTTTAGAGCCAGTATACCAGCAAAGGCTTAAATTATTGTGTAATGTGAAAGAGATATTTTTTGGAATTTGTTCGACAAGGAGTGAAAACGATACTTGCCAGACGATTCAGACACAGCACTAATAGTGTCTTGTGAATGTGTAAACAGGCTTAATGTAACGTTAAATAGACAAAATCTTCATGAGGTCATGAAATGAACATTTCACTTTCATGGAAAACTGCAGCATTAAGTAAAACCATAAAGTGAATAAGTATTCCTAAGTATTCTTTCTACATCTGGTATGTGTGTTCTACTTCATGGTTCACCTAATAACTAAGTGAGAGGCAGCTTAAGTATGCAGATGGTCATTCCCACTCACCCTCCTTTGATGTAGTCTAAGAATGTGAACTCTGACTCCACTGAGAATGAGAGCAGGGTCACCTGAAATTAAAGACAAGGAGAGAAATTTGATTAAACACTGCGAGATTGATGTTTTTCTTGTGATACCTCCCCAAAAAATCTTTCACATCTAGCCTTATTTAGCACCTCACAGCACTCTCTCTTTGGTACAAGATGTGAGCCAGGTCCTTTCTGATGACTGGTTCATTTGCATTGCCAGAAGACCAAGTTTGAAGACAAGATGAGAAGCATTCGTATGCATTACTTGCTCTGCGGGATAAGTTGTGTGAAAATTGATGTCTCAACTGGTTGCTGGTGTTGTCCAACTCTGATCTCTCAGAAATGAGGTCCTCCATGTTCTGCAGGGTCTTCATCCTTATGTTGCCCCACTTACATACTCTTATGCAGCCACTTTTTCACCAGCTACATCCCATAGAGCTCCCCCTCAGAGTCTAAGTATACATCTACCATCAGTACCACACACAGTAGTACAAGTAATGGATATACACACAACAAATCTGCAGTAAAGTTTTGTCTTTCAGCTAAATCTCAGAACTCCTTGAGCAGCAAAGCTTCTCTCTTTTGCTATTATTTAATGTTGTAATTTTCTGTTGCGTGTGATTAATTAATTTATTAATGTACTTCATATCCTTAGAGAACCTAGAGAACACATCATCTCCCAAAGACCCACTGTTTGCACGATAATTAAAGAGGGAATCATTTAACAGAAGAGAAATAGGTGTGAAACAGAATCGAGGCAAAGTGCCAGTCCTGGTTAGCTGCTAGAATCATACTCACTGTTCCCGAGTTCACATATTTCTTTTTCTTCATTTTCTTCTTGGTATTAATCACCTGAAAAAAAAACAAAACAAATGGTACAAGTAATGTAGATGGCAAAGATTTAGGTTATGATGTGACTAAAACACTAATCATATACATATACATTGATTTCTTAAACTTAATTGATTTTATTTTTTAATTTTACCTCTTTTATCCTTTATTTATCTACATATTATACTCGCTAATATTGTTATATTTTTTTGCCTTGTGTTTATGGTTTTACCCTCTTTTATCTTTTATTCCATTTGTTATTTCCATTACTTGAAAGTGGCATTTTCTAATTTTATATTTAGTTTGTTTTGAGCATCTTTTACCTTGTTTGGACTGACCAGCCTTCTGTTGTTCAGTGTTCTTCCTGGGTATCCTTCTTTTCTTTTTTTGCCCTGTCTGTAAAGTGCTTTGTAAACTCTGTTTTTAAAAGGTGCTATATAAATAAAGTTGTTATCATTTTCAAAAAATCCGATAATGATGACTCTTGTTACACATGCTGTATACAAGTTTAGTACCAGAGCTAGTGATAAAATGTTTGAATTATCTTTAGGTAATTATTACAAAATCTGACAGTCGAGAAATAACATATCTCTGTTCAAAACATATATGTTTCTTGGCAAAGCTCCTCAGTCTTTTATGCAAACCGCTCAGCCTTTAACATCCATCCATAGGAGCCTATAATTAGGAAACTTTATATAATTTGAAGTCTTCAAGATTTGACTAGCTACTACTACTATTTTTATAGAAATTAAAGTAAAATTTCCATTCCTCATCATATTTCCTTGTACACACATAAACACCTTTTAGTTTTACTGTATAATTAAATCCTAATTGGCTGCAACAAATATAATGAAGGCTTGTATGTAGGCGGTACGAGGAGATTGCGTGTCGTCCCACGCATGTACGCAGTTTGTGTTAACAGTGAGTTTGTCCATATGACTGATGGATGCATGCATAAAATAACAGATGGGTGTTATAGGAAAGTATAGCTCATGTAAGAAACACTTAATCTTAAAATATAGTGTACGCTCATCCATCAATCACTATTAAATGGAGGGAGATTGGAAAGCCAAACATGAATCTCAGGTTACAATGAATCAATGGGTGAGAGAGAGACAGGCTTAAGGTGCAAGACTCACATTTACTTTACCAGTATTCTATCAGCTCCAGAACAAGAGAGAAATGCCAATCCGAAGACCAAAGACGTCTCAGCTCATTACCTCGATTCTCTATGGCTGCTGGGCATGAAAGTGACAGCCCCTAATTTAACATGGAGGGATGGCAATTTGTCTGACACACTGAACAATCTGCTGATGCAAAAACTAAAGGGCCTTTCAGTCTCACTGGGAGGTAGAGTGGAATCAACAGCAGCGTATAATGGAGCTGGCATCTTAAAGACAGGTATTTGTCCTTTGCTGAAGGCCACCAAACCACAGAGGCATAAAAAAGAGCACGGTGGGATTTTGACTTAACATACATTCAAAAATTGCAATTCTTTTCGGGAGGATTGATTGCAGATGGCTGCCTAAATACTTGCAATCCTCTAACTGTCATATTTTCCATATAAATTAAAGTAATAAATTATGTTTTGTGCAAAATAACTGGTGGTTCTGGAAAACATAGGCCACACCTGATTCATTTTGAGTTCTCACAGTTCAATCTTGGATTCTAGGATGAGACATTTAAATGAGTTGTGTTAGTAATTTGCACACAGAGCTGTATTGTATGCTATTAGGAGAGACGGTAAGCTTTCCCCTGAGAAGTACTGAGTAATAGCTATGATCATTTTAAATCCCTGGATTGTTCTCCTATTAATCCTGTTTCATGCTGCTGCTAATAGCTCCATTTCTATGTGTGTCAGGATCCAGGTGATTATAGTGGCAAAATAAATCTCGAATTTTGAAAAGAAGAACATGGGCGAGTGAAATATCTAATTGGATGTATAACTGCTTGGGGAAAGTGGGGAGACACAAACAAATACTGTACCACAGATGCCCTTTAAAGATGGATTATCACTGTATGCAACAACTTTTCCAATATGTTTTTTGTGTCTCTTCAGTAAATGCATTTGTTTGCTGCAGGGGGAGAGAATACTCGTGGAAAGGAAAACACACTAGTAATGGAAAACAGTGCAACAGGGATGTCAGAGACAGAAATGTCAATCGTGCCAGAAATGGGATCCAAGATATCCGTCATACTGGTAAAGAGATCCCAGAAGCCGACAGACATGCTTTTGAACTTGGGGTAACTGGAATTACTCACCTCATACACATTGAACTGGCTCTGCCCTCGAGCTAGCTCTCGGTAGCTGGTCGTAAAATCCCCAATGAAGTCATGACTGGGAGAAGGAATAAAGGCAGCGATATACCAGTGAGTGCGAAGAAATATCACGTACAAATAACAGCAAATCCTCACGACAAGATGATACTTTGTGACAGAAAATGTTGGGATTCTTGGGTGAATACTGATGAAAAAGCTCACTGGACTTGGACTCTAATAAATTGGAGATTTGCTCTTTAACACAATGTAACAGTACATTGCAGATTCCTCAGTTTGATATTCGTCACGTCATGTCTTGGAAATAACACCCACCTCCCATCCCGATCCCAGTCATACACCTCCACCTTGATCGTTCTGGGGAAACAAGTCAGAAAACACATTCGATAAGGTTTTAAAGAAACATCCTTGCTGACAAATGGTGTTACATTTATTTTAAGGTCCATTCAGTAGCTTGTTGTGGAGCTCACTGGATAGTTTGCTAAGATGTCATGGGGTTCTAAATGTTCTGAACTTGTATGCACACATGGATGAGAAATATGAACATCACTGTTTGAAAATCCCTAGTTTCAAGACAAGTCATCTACAACAGCAGAGGAAGACAGTGTATATGATCAAAACCCAGATTAAACAGTAATGGAGTTTATTATGAAGCAGATTTGACTTAGCCAGGCTTTCTTTGTCTAAACTGGGACAACAAATCCTAAAACTCCAATTAGAGACAGTGGGTTCCAAGGCGGTGGTTATCAGTGTTTTTTGTTTTTCTCCATCATGCTCGGTCATCTCAAGAAAAAGGCTGTTTGATAAGTCATTTGACTCTTCTTCTGCACAAAATGGACTAATACATGCCGCCTACTTCACTGAAGAAGTAGCAGGTCTAATGGAGAGCTATGAGGAATCAAAAAAATTGATCATGGCAAAAACTACTGCCACTGCAAGAGAGAAATGCTGGCACAAAATTGTTAATCGTGTGTTAATATTTGTATTTTACCACTCAGTGCACTCTCAGTTCAGCCGTCTACACATTAGAGCTCTTAAGCTTTAAACTTAATTCATTTAAACATGATACTCCTGATGTGCATTTAGGTTTGACACAATCCCACAGAGAAGGATATGTGGAAATCACTGTAGTTTTTACCAAATCAAAATGAAATTAAGGCTACTGACTGCATATTCTCTGTGATAAACATTAATCAATTTACTATTCTGTGTTCTGTTAGCTGGAATACCAACAGTGTAAAATGGGCTTCGCAACAAATCAGGACTCAACATAAAAACATATTTATACATTTTCTGCATTGTCATCTGAAAACGGAAAGGAAAAGGAAAATAATTGGTTAGGGGGCGAGGCTTCTTACAGCAGATTTAAATTCCAAACTCTAAGGAGAACTGTCATCTGACACTGGTTACCACAGTGATCTAACCAGGTTAAAAGAGAACCAGCTTTGTGACATTAAAAATGATCGCTTTAGGCTCAACCTACCCCACTAACCCATTAATCTCTCTTTGTATTACACGCCTCATGTCTGAAGTGCCATCACACTGGGAAAACAATCACACTCCCTAGCAACAACTTCATTAAGGCTTTTGTAATTAACAAGGACAAGAGGCAATATCAAGATCTAAAAACAGGAGAGAATGTTTCCAGAAAGTGCCTTAGGACCTCCAAAATCAGTTAAAACAGATGTCATTTGACTCTTAAACTGTGATTCTTGTCAGCATTAGAACGGGTCTGCATCTTGCAAGAAAAAAAACTGGAATTGTATAAAACACTCCAAATATTGTAACTTGCAAACTGCGGCACATGCTAACTTCCAACATTCAAACAGAACATCAGAAAAAAGGACACGCTGACGACATGTTGCACAAATGCAGCAGAAACAATGTCCCCGCTGACGAGAAAAAACTTTTACTGGCACTTTCATTCCCGAGTCACATTGATCTCACCCCCATGTCTCCCCTCTCTCCCTTCTCTGTCTTACACAAGCACTGACACCATCCAGATCCAAAGAAAATAGAAACAGGCGCTACATCATAGACTCCTCGCTGCCACTGAGGAACAGAAAGACGCCTGATATAAGCCAAACTTCCTCCCTGCCACCTAGCCCCTGTCGTTCCACAGTGACAGTTTGTTCTTTTGAGGTTATCTTCAAGGCTGAGAGCTTGAGAAAATGTGCTTGTCGCTTAGGTGGTAGAAACATGGCGCTTCTCCTGCAGCATGGAAATGGGGAGTGAGCACTTAGAAGTGCGACAGATATAGAAAGTAGCAGCAGAAAAAAAGAAGTAAAAGGTAGCGACAGAAGTAAATTATATTTCCCCTGAACAGGAACAAAAGGAGCATTGTAGTTTTAGTACACACCATGTTACTCCAAATAAGGATCTGGAAGCTGCCGTTATGTCTTCTCAAAGCTTTCGTCATAATTTTATTTTAAATCGCCCTCTCCTAATTTACAGATCTATCAAAGGAGTCCAATCCCTGAGCGGCTCTTGAACACTGAACAATATACTCTCCAAAAGTAATCTGCCACTAATATCTGTGGCTACTATTCTAAGACATCTTTCATGGAAATGACTCATCTTCAGTTAATGGAGCATCTTATAGTTGAATGGAACAAAAGGAGACTGCATCTGATGCTGAACAATTCTTCATCTCCAATTACACAGAGCTGTTTGTGATCTGTTGCCAACGACACAAATAGACCATGCTTCAGTTACTCAGGTTAGCATGTTAATGAGGAAGACTCTATTCTTTTGATGTTATGAGGCTTCATCAGCACTGAACCTTAGGCACTTCCTGCTGGGGTACAGCGGGTGTGAAAGATGTGTGTGTGTCTATATATATATATATATATATATATATATATATATATATATATATATATATATATGTATATATGTATGTATGTATGTATGTATGTATGTATGTATGTATGTATGTATGTATATATATATATATATATATATATATATATATATATATATATATATATATACATATACATATACATATACATATACATATAGATAGATAGATAGATAGATAGATAGATAGATAGATAGATAGATAGATAGATAGAGATTTTTTTTTCCCAGAAACCAATTGTTGAACAGAATATACAGTAGCATGGCAGCGTCTTTCACTTCCCTCATTTTGCTTCACACTCCCTCATCTTTCCCCTCCTTGACTTACTCATCTGGAACAGGGCCTTTGACATATTGGATTTCTGTTTTTCCTTTGCCAGTACATCCGCCTTCGCTGCCTCTTATCAGCTGTTCTCCTCTCATTCATATATTCTCTCTTCTTGTCTACATTCCTGTCCTTCTCATTCACTGTCCTCGTGCTTGCCAAAATGTAGCCTGTTGCTTAGATGTCTTCAAGGATCAGATGCGTGCTGTCACCAGGGATTCAGCTGGATCCTTCCACTTGAGCAGTAATCTGCCTAATCACTGTGCCACCATTTTATTTATTTTTTTATCCTTGACTGTGTGTTTGCAGGATATTCAAGAAAAAAATGAATGATCTGGGATTTCCGTTTTTTGCTTCGTAGCAATAACAAGCACCCATTTATGTGTGACAGCAGAGGTGCAGTGTTGTGTAAAGGTGGCAAATAACCAACCCAAGGGATGGCGATTTACTGTACGCTTAGTTAGAAACAACCACAAATACTTGTCAGTGCACATGCTGCACAGTTAGACTGCAGTCAATCATGTTACAGTCTTTGATGTAATCTGTAGTGTTTTCTGCAGCCAGTCTTTTTCCCCCCACTCATTTAAGCCTGTAAGGCAGTCAGTATTCCCAGGCAGCAGTACAAAATATGCAGATAAAACTTCATCATGTCTGGGGAGACTCTTAAAGACAAACTCAGGCAACAAAGGTCCCTTCTCTTGTTCTTTCAGAACCTGCAGGTTTCAAACAAATAAAAAGTCAAAGCAAACATGCCAGTGCACTTGGAAACTTTGTCAACAATAAAAAAGCATGTGCCAACGCTTACAATGAGCTCTACAAATGGAAGATAAGTGAACTAATAACCCAGTTTTGCTTCCAACTTGTCACACAGGGACACTTTGCTGTGACCCCTCACATTTTAACGCACTGGATGCCACTTGAGCATCATTTTTTAACGTGTAGGTTAGAGCAGTAGGCTTCGAATTACTCCCCAAGTATCAGAAACAGACACAACAAAGCTGCAGCTAAATGTTCTCTGCTGGTGTCATCACTGTTTTTCATTTTCCAGCAATGAATTATATATCAGCTGTGTTAGAAGTTGTCACAGCTGTAGCAATGAAAATAGAGGGGAATGTTGCTGCAAAAGGGAGATGTTTGGCTTCTAATATGTGGTTTATTTTGCGAAAAAAATCTATTTCAACACAAAGTACAACCCTTTAATAAACCAAACGACAAAGTCTTGGTGCTTAAACTTGGCTAAATATTGACTGAGAACAAATAAAATACAAATGATCTGAAAAATAAATGATCAATATGATGAAATAACTGCCTTATGTGGGATGCACACCCTGGTATCCCAAATTAAAGACTCTTGTCTCATTAATGTCACCACTAAACATGCATCTAAAACAAGCTTCTGACAAACCATCCATTTATGATGAGTTTGGACTGAGAATGTGCTGCAAATTATACCATTTAGATACCAGGCTGGGACAAATCTAATACCAGTACACATGAGATTTCAACTGTAACTGTACATCTGTAACATCCATTGTATTGTTCTTTAACTTCTGTGAAATTGGTTTGACTCATTATAATTTCAAGACAACAATGTATAAAAGGTAATATTTATTTGGGATTCATTACATCTGGCTGATAATTAACCCACTTATTAAAATCTATATTGACTTTGATACCAATCCAGTGTATGAGATGAGTGATTCTGCAGTAGTCATAAAACAGCTTGTAGGTTTTTTCATATGGATTCCCCACCGCTTCAGCAGCTTATAAAGCAGCAGTCTGACCAAAACCACACCTTAGTCAGCTCTGGGTAAGGAAAGTTTTTAAAGAAAAAGTCTATCTTGGGTTAAGAGTAGCATCCCACTTCTCACTTCAACTGTGCTATTCTAATGAGAAAACCCACCTGGCAGTTTCTTATTATCACCTGCTGTGATTTGACAGACAGTCAACTGACTATGAAGAGAATCTCTACATCACAGACATGCTCAAAATTTTCTTCCACCACTGAATCACAAAGATCCCTTATTTACGTATAAAAGTTTAGCTTTTATCCCTCTCTCCTTTGTTCCTTTTCTTCTCTTTTCTGAAGAGGCGAGGAGGCTTTTAATTTTTCTTTGGGAGGATAAGCGGGGAGAGAGGTTGCGTCTGAACCAAAACATGCTGATTTGCGCAGAGAGATGTGACTCGCACTAACTGCATGTTGTAATGGGAGGCCCCTTGTCTTATCCTTTCAGCGTGCACACTCATGGGGTGTTATTCGGGCAGCTTCATCCATTAGTTGTCCCGAGGAGTCGTCCATAGATGGGAGACAACAACATCAGCAAGGAGATGTGGCAGAATAGTTTAAAGACCTTGAGTGCTGCTTTGGAAGCACATGCTTGTTTTTAGAAACAGCACTTTACTGAAAGCTCAAAACCTGAAGATGAAATACCACATCTGCCTCAGGAAACGTGCTGTGAATGGACAGAGCAGACAGTCAGTGAGATCTTTATAGTCTCATCACACAACTGTCAGTGGCAAAGAACAAGAAAAAGAAATGGCAATTTTCTTTCGTCATTTGAATATGAGTTGCTTTGAAAAGTTTAATTGATTCATGTCTGAAGTGCGCTCCCATACAGTATGTCAACCACATGAGTTTAAAATGGATCTCACATTTAAAACCTATTACAGTAAATGGCACTTTGAATAGAGTGGAAGAACAAAGTGCAGCACTATTTTTCAGGTGCCTAAAAGTGCTTATTTGTCTGCTGTGGAAAAAAAAGTCATGCAATCAGTGTGAAGGGTGCATAATCTCTTTTTGCAGAGACACTGTATCTTCCTCCCTTTGCTCGTTTAGAGATGTCACCTGGGAGCGAAGCAGAGGACCGTACTTGGAAATCCTAAGTACCCTTTGTTGAATTCTCTCCAGCTTGTCCTTTACCCATTTGGTGCACTAATGAGGAGAACATATCCACACTAAAGCCCTCCTCTAATTAGAGCAAAGTAAACCAGCAGTAGGCCATCTACTGACACACTTGTGCAGGGTTTTACTCTCAACAGATAGCGGTGCCTTGATGCGTTCCCAGACATGTGCTGGACTTGGAATGAGAGAGTCAAGTAAGCGCCAAACCAGAAAACAAGACGCGTGAACCTCAGGCACTGCTCCTTCATCCAGATACAGCAGCACCGATATAGGGATGCTGCTTGCGAAAGCATTCTGCACCCACACCACATATGTAACTCTAATTCTTTGGGGTCATATTATTTTGAAGGGCTCATCTGGTGAAGTGCTGAGCCCTCAGACTCTGAGATAAAGTGTCCAGAGAATTCACTATATTTTGCAGTAACCAGGAGGCAAATAATGTAAGAATAAGCCAGCAGACGACACAGCCCCTTCAGGTTATTGCTGTGAGCATGCCTCCATCCACTTACTTAAAATCCCATTTTCAGTCTGCTTGGTAGAAATTGTGTCAGAATATTGCAATTTTTTTTACTCTTGGCTGACTTGTAAAAGTTGACATGGCACTAAAAATAAAAGTCAAATAAATGGAGATGAGAATGTACAGGAAGCCTTAACCTGAACTTAACTTTCACCGAGGCTCCACGAGGAAAGACAAACAATGGCATCCAACTTTGAAGTTAAGGGTATGGTGTGAACACAGTATTAGCAGTTTTACAGATACACACATATAAAAGGAACATTTTACTGCACATCCCATGGCAACCGTATGCATCCTGCACACATTGCCAGTATCAAATCAGTGAAGACGAAAAATATTCTGAGGAGGACAGGACCAGAAATTCCAATTGTTCTCCAGAGAAACAAGTCTTGTCTTATCCTGCAGTTTTTCCTCTTCAATCCAGCAGCCTGACAGACTTGATGTGATGATAGTGAACATGTCATGTTACATATGATTGTCAGGACTCAGGCTGCAAGTCTGGAGGCTGGACATTTTTAGTCAGTGCCTTTTGATCCAATAACTAGTTTTTCCCTTTTGGTTCAAGAACTCTACACCAAAAGGGCAAAATGTACAAAAGTTTTGCTTATTGAGTTTGGGTCATTCAACTCTAATCAAGGCAGTTTTTCTATCATTACAAGCAGGAATGACCCCCCTTTTTGTTTAACCTTTTGATACATGTATTATAAATTGGTGTGAAAAGAAGTAAATGTTTCTGTCTTCCTCTCGTTCTTTGCACCGCCTTACCACTTCAAATGACGGGAAGCTTTCCTTCACTCGATGGATGTAAACAGTAATTACATAGATCAAAAGGATTGACAGCCTAAAGAGCTGTTTGTTGCATGAATACAGCTTGTGTAATAATGTACCACCAGTAAGGCTGAAAAAATTACTTATTAGTAGGTCTCAAAAACATTATAATTAAAACGATGGATGGACTGACAGACCTTTCCACTCCCCTTTCATAGAAACACGGGCCCAAAAAACAAGCAAACACTGACACACAAAGTCTATTCTCACCCACACTCAAACATATAACCTGTTTATAGCGCTGTCTTGGTGATATTTCCAGACTTGCAGAATCTCAGGCTGTTTCAGCTTGTGGCTTGTCACATTTCATTACCTTCTGTGTGTGGGCATGTGTGTTTGTGTGTGCATGTTTGCATTTCAGAAAGTGTCTTTGATGCCCAGCTCAGTCTCTTGTGTATGATTGGCTCTGACAGCATAGTGACCCCTCCTTGGACTCGTGTGCGATTGGCTAGCTGACACAGTTTCACCTAAACACTTCTTAAGGCAATCCACACAACAACCTCACCAGTAGCCCTGTCCCCTTTTGTTGTTTTGGGATTCATCTCGGTTTTCTTGGCACACACCAGTATTCTCAGTAATTAGAGTTTGATTGCATGCAAAAAGACAGGACAGCCGTATGTGACAGAGAGAGAAATGAGAAAGGAGGGAGAGGCAAGAAAAAAACGGCTACAGTATTCCACATGAAATATTTCCTCCCCACAACAGCAATCTGTCTGTCACTCCTTTTTCATCTATCCTCACAGCTCCTTCATGATTTAGCTTGCTTTCTTCCCAGCACTGTCTTTTAAATTAGTAGCGTGCAGATAAGCTGCGAGGAAAGTGAATTCATAACCCCTCTGACACAACATGTCTGCATTAATTATGTGCCTACAGGGAAGAGTGGCTCATCTTTACTTTAGTTATTTGGCAAGTGATGTAATCCAGTGTTTTCATGGTCAAAGTGTACAAAAGGAAAGCAAATTGTGAAATAGTGTTGAAAGTATTGGTGAACTGTACATTCACACATTAATTTATCATCATATTACTCATGTAAATTGTCTTGAAAGGTGATGAACCAATTAATTGGGTCGATTAAATGCAATTTTGAGATAATCAGCCTTCAATTCACTAAGCCTTGCCTCAAATGCTGCTTTTATTACAGATGTCGTCGTTGCTAAAGGAGGCAGAGGGGAAACTAAACATGTGATACTCTGAGCAGGAGAGAGATAGAAGCTACTCCTCTCTACCAAGACCTGAGATAACACATACAATATATTTTTAAACTGTAAAATTAGCAGGGAACTATCAAAACATATATATATATATATATATATATATATATATATATATATATATATATATATATATATATATATATATATATATATATATATATATATATATAAAAAAAACATTCTGATATAGGCTGCACACAGCAGCATTCAGTTTAATACATGGCAGACTTGCACATGACTAGTGAACAGGACTTTTTAAACACAACCTGTGATGCCACAAAAAAGGTAGAATCAAAGGTTTCTTAGCCTTACTAATAATGCTGGTTTCCAACATGTGCACCTTTTTTAGTGCAGACAAACACACTGTTTAATTGATTCTTCATGCTTTTGCTCTTTCAGATGTGCTCTTACTTCAGCCCCTTGCTCACTGCTTTGACATGCTGAGCTTCCCAAAACTTGACAGGTTAGCTGTGCCTAGTTACGGTTGCTAACCTGTGATTGGGCCAGCTTTGTTTGAGAGAATTACAGTCATTTTTCACAGACTGTTGTGTTTTTGCAGTACATTTATATCAGTCAGGCATTATTTCTGAGGAGACAGGCATTGATAAAGAAACACCAGAAGGCAGAGGGCAGTGGAGCTTACAAAGGCTCATTGTGCCCAACGGATGTTACTGTAGTAAAGATCAATACAGAGGGATGTCCTGGACACACAGTGGCTTTGACATAACGTGGCAGTAGGAAGATAGTGAGGCTTAACACCACAGCATGTTGAACCGATATTGATTTTGGCCGGTTAAACTCGTACACTCAGGGTGTTGTAATGGCTGTCATCAGTGCACAGTTTGTCAGTCAGAGAGGCACTGATTAGAGCCATAAAGGCAGTCTATATATTGAGCCAACAGAAATCTGTGACAGCAGATGTCACCAGGGCCAATATTATTGACTATTCGTGGTGTGTGTATTGCTATGTAACTGTGATCAGATAGAAATGGAGGGGATAACCAGAGCCAAGTGCCGCAATGAAAGGATGAACAGCAGCTGAGGGGATCAGAGAGTGTAGAACGAGGGGAGGCAGCACTGTACCTGTCATAGTCTCCGTTGCAGAGCGCTCGTACTGGGATGGTGAAAGGCTGCCACACTGGATTTAATGTGTTCTTCACCACCTCTGTTTTGTGGCAGATAGTAAACCTGCGGCCAAGAGGAGGAGGGGGGTGTTAGGAAATTATATGTTCAAGAAGAGGCAGAGCAAGAAAATTGATTCTTTGTTACTTACATGCCTTAGACACAGATAAATATGCAAAAGAGGGGAGGAACATGCAAATGAAGAGATGGAGGCAACGGGACAGACAAATCCTACGGTCACATCCTGCAGTGACAGGAGAGATGCTTTAAATGGGGCTTTGTTTACCACTTGGCCTGTCACACTGCCATATTGTGTTTTAGACAACAGAGAATAATTTAATATTTCAGTTTGGCTTTTGAATCCTTTCCCCTGACCACAAGGGTGACATTGATATGCAAATGGTTTTTTCTGATGTTTTGCAGAGTGGACACCACCCAAATATCCTCTTGAAAACCAACAAACATGTATTACAATTTTATTTTAATTTGTTTTACCAGAATCCCTGGATTACTTGTGATCTACCAAGTGCCTGAAGCCTTTTAAAACAAAGCGAGTCCTTAAACCTCAGACGCCTCTAATTTGTACCAGCCTCTGGCACCAACAACAGATACTTGTAACATGTCCATGGGGATCTATTTCCCACCCTGTTATGTATATATAAAAAAGAAAATACTGAGAAAAGCTGGAACGCAACTAATGAACCACTTGCTAAAGCATCTCTGGCCAGATTGGGTTGACGCTGCCACAACTGCAGAGCCCCTCTGGGAGGCTGAGCAGCAGTCTGGGAGAGTGTGAGGAGATGGGAGAGTGTTATGCATCCCTGCGTGAACTGCCTCAGAAACTGACTGTTTTTCCTTATTGATGGAAAATGCAGATGCAGGGTTGTTTTTTTTTATCCCCCCCAGCTCTTCGTTTTATGCTTTTTACACTAATTGCCTCTTTTTCCTATTTGCTCTCCTGGAGTCATTTAGTACAACATAGTCAGGGGAGTTGTGGTTGTGGTGCGAACACGATACATGCCTCTGTTTGCAGCTTCCTAAGATGTGCACACCTGGTTAACCACTGCAGGTCTCTTCTCACTTGCATGGATTCTTTGTTTGTCTCTACACTGGCTCACATTTAAACTGCATCTCTTTAAATGTTCACTTTGCTTTACGAACGATTTCTGTTTTCTCTTGAACCAACTCCGAACCAGCACTAGTGCTTGCCCAGAGCCAGCACCCAGTTTGTGTTGGTAGATGGAAGATAATAGACACTAAATGACTCTTCTTTAGGAAAGGCAATCCAATATCTGGTTGTTTTCCTACCACCTGCTGTAGAAAGATTTGGTGCCACAAAATGCATTACTCTACTGCGTCTCAGTGGGTTATATTTATCTCAGGGGGCTTCTTCAAACACCTGCTGCATCAACACTTAGGAAGAGAGAATAAAATCACATGGAGCACTCACGTTCCATCCTCGTTGCTTCTGTAGAAAACCATGAAAGGGTCCGACTTGCCAAAGAAGTCCTTTTTGTCCAGCTTGTTGGCACAGAACTGCATCGTGGCACTATCCTGCAGGAATGTATGGAAAAGTGGGGAGAGGAGTTGGAGAAGGAGAAAGTGTATTGTAAATTCTTCATTGTATTTATGCTGGCCTATTTCAGACCCCTTCCACGACTTCTCCGCTTTTATCTTTACAGCTTGCAGCAGGCCAACAGATGGATGCAGTTGTTTGGGCATGGCACAATAAGATACTGAATACTGCATGATGGAAATGCTTGTTTTCATTTGATCTTTCCTGACAAACTGTAAAGTATGCTTGTGTGTATATCCACCTTTTTTGGTGGTTTCCTTTTTTTCTGTCCTTTTTAATTTTCACTGTCGAACAAAATTGAGCACATCAGATTGACTAAATAAGAAGTTACCACCTGATAACAGCTTTGCACTCTCTCTGGCCTTCTCTCAACCAACTTCATGAGGTCGTCACCCAGAGCTTTCTAACAGTCATGAGGGAGTTCTGGATTATACCAAGTACTAGATAAGTACTTTTCCTTCACTCTGCGGTTCTAACCATCTTAGTTGATTGAAGGTCAGGTGATTGTGGAACAAGTCATCTGATGCAGCATGTTCTCACGCTCCTTTTTGGTCATATAGCCCCTGCACAAGGGATAGTGGAGTTTTAGGGGGGTCACTGTCTTGTTGAAAATCATATAACGGTCTCAGTAAGTGCTAGTCTTGCTTAGCCAGCCCATTCAGTAGAACACAATGGTCTGGCTGCACTCCAGTATTATTCTGCTTTAGGGGAAGAAAATGCTCTGGCTTGTTTGTATTTCTTCATAATAATCACAGTCGTCACGGGCAGAGCTAAGAAAAGGATCTGGATTCGATATTCCCTAAAAATGTTGATGGGGGAATTGTTTTGGTGGAACATTTGCATGCAGAGAGACAAACACTGTAATTAAAAATGGATAGTTGACAGAAAAAAAAACTAGCAGGGCTGCCCGATTGCACCATTCAAATCCTCTGCAAAATTTGACATTTTCAGTGTGGTAGGTTTTTGTTGCTGAAAAGCATATTTTGAAAATGTTAACCAGCAAACAGCAGGAGGCAGTGAGCAAAAGTTTACATAAAGCAGTATTAGCATTGTTTTATATTTTTGAGCAAGCAGGTTTTGTCTTATTTCCTAAAGAACCAAAACACATGATTTTTTTTTTGATGAGGATGCATGTGTTTTAATCGTTGCATCACAGAAAATTCTTAATTATAGGAGACATTGGAAAGTCAAGACTACCATGATGGTCTTGACAAGTGTATGTTAATTTTTGCTCACAACTGGGCCAAAAAAACAATTTTTGAAAAAAAATTCAGGAAATAAAACGGTTGAAATGTTCCAGAGTGACTGACCTTAATGTTAAGACTGTTGTTTCTGTTTGTTTTATTAAGCATGTCTTCTGATGACATAGATTACAACGGCTATCTGATTGCTGTTTGCCAACACCTCTTCAACACAAAAGTTATGTGGATCTTAAACACATTAAGAAGCCAAAAAAATTCCACCAGTTAACTTTTAACAAGGCTGATTGGTTAAATGAAAACCATTCGAAGTAACAAGCTAGTGAACACAGTGTCAGTCTGAAAAGCTGACAGTGATTACTTTGCAAAATCTAAAATATGACAAGTGTTTGTATTAACACTTTTTGTATAATTGCATATTATTATTAGATAGTTTTTTGCCATCAGTATTGTTCTTCAGTGAAAATAACTAAAAAGCTTGAATGAGGAATCTCTAATTACCTGACTAAGACAACTATATCAGTCTAAGGCAAATATGCATTCATGGCTATCTGGTTTGGATCTCCTAGTTGTTCCAAGTGTTAAATCCAAATTTGGTGAAGTAGTTTTTGTTTTTGTGATCCAGGCAAATTGAAAAGAGCAAGTACGTCTAAGCCGTAATCTACATTTGTGTGTCTGCATATAGGTATTTTTACATACAGTCTTAACATACAGTGAACAAAGAGACTGAGCTTAAATTTCCAATGTAAAATTAAATGGATGGTCTCGCTTCAGTCTCTTATGTCAACATGTCTCAGCCATCACAAGTCGCCAGCTAAGTGCTCGAGATGAGCAAAGTACACCCCGTACATCATCACACACACATGCAAGTACAGATAGAGCACATACACACACACACACACACCTTGCATATAAAAACCCTCAACAACTGTTACTATGTAAAAGATAGTGAAGTTCAAAAGACCCGGTTCATGGATTATATCATACAGGTAAAAATTTTGGGAAAATCCTGTTCATTATTTGCATGAGGAGCAGGTATAGACATGTGATTGCCTCTTGTTTTAGTCTGCGCAGTGTAATTGTCACCTGCTTACACACTCGTGCTCTGTGGATCGCTGGCACTCGGCCTACAATCCACTCTAGCTTTATCTACAAGCACGACCTAATGGTCCACGATTTGTGTGTGTGCATGTGTGCGGACACTGTGATTCCAAACCAAAGCACTGTATCCATCCACCGCCGCCCTGCTAACATTAGTGGCAGCTGCTTACCAAGTCTAATTCTAGCATGAGTAATAGTCATCAAGCTAACTTCTTCTGATACCTGTCACAGCATCTGGAGTGCATCAGATGCTTCAAGGGCATTTCAGCCTCAGAGAGACGTCAAACACAAAGCACGCTTTCTGCTTTGGGGCTTGAGTTTTCTTCGCTTCTTGTTTCAGCAAAATGCCACAATAACGCCCAAGTAGCACAGTGAATTCTACTTTGTATCATTATCATTAGTTTGGCAGCCATTAACAAAATTCCTTATGTACACTGACATTTCTATGTGAGGAATTATCTGTCTCATAGTGACCTATTGTGGATAAACAAAGACCACAAAAAGCATTACTTTCCACAAATAAATCAAAAGCAAGCGGTAGATGCTGAGAGATTAATTCTCACCGCAAACCACCTCTTACTCTTCTTCTGCAACAAATAAGCCTGATTGTGCATTTTCTCCCCAAGTTGTTTATCATGAAATGTGGTACTCGCCTGCTGCCTGAGCTCGTACTACTTGTTTACTACTTCCCCTCCCTGTTCCTGGTTCTCCCTGTGTGGCGGCAGAGCAGAGAAGGGGCCCGACTTATCTCTGGCATATGAGCTGTAGCTAATCTCTAAAACACAGTGGGTTCGTTACAGTACATTCAGATGCTGTTGCTGTTGTTGTCGCAGCCCGAGGCCTTACATTGGGCAGCTATGGTGCCACTAATGATAGCTTAATAGCTTTTTAATGTCACAGCTTGCACCTCGTGTTTGGCTGTGTGCCGAGTGGCAAATCAGCAAAAGGATGTGTGTGAGGTTGTAAGTGTGACAGACTGTGTGTGTGTGTGAGAGAGAGAGAGACAGAGAGAGCTGGAGTGTTTCTATACACATATGCCGATTTTCATTTTAATTCCATCTTGCTACAGTTGTCCTCTCTGTGCTTTTATCTGACACAGCCAGGCAGTGTGCAGCTTCCACTCATGAGCACATCACATCCACTCCACTCCACTCCAGCAGCGAGGGGGGAGCTTTATCTGCATTCTGCCCTCACCCCGAAGACACATGCAAACTACATGACATGCATTTGACACAGGCCTCCTACACAGACCTGACTCTCTGTTTCATTCTCTTAAAAACCCTCCTTTCATCCTGGGGAAGGCTCTTGGCTCCCACACTGCTTACTGATAGATGCACAAGCAGCTGAATGTTTATGTCATCTAAACGTGTGAAAATCAAAATATTTGCAGTAGCAACAGATTTCATTTCATCATCCGTTTTCCATCCCCGCATACTTGATTTCTCTTTCAACAAGTGCCTGACTCCAACAAGTTTCTTTCTGCACATGAGAAGCGCCCAAGCTTCCAGTTTAGAATGCATTTGATTGCTGCACGCATATATTGTTGAAACTCTGAAGACAGATATTCAAGTAAAAATTTGACTCTGTGCCTCAGAAAACAGACTGGGATTTACACCAGTCACATATTTTTACAACAGGTCTATTTCTAGTCTCATCAACCAACTCCAACCTTCTTATCCCCACATGCCTACTTATGCATACTTTATGTACACTACATGTGCACACGCATACATCATGTAAAACCAACAGAGTAACTTTTCTGGGGTATTTTTGGTCTATGTCCAGTAAAATAAAATACACACAAAAATAAAGACTGAATTTCTGCACAAATATTGACCTGCAATAGAGTGAATCCATACAGGGTAACAAACAAGTACACTAGTTTTGTGGGTTTGTAATTGTCACAATAAAAACATTACAGATCAGTTAATTCAAAGATATGATGCTGATAATTAATGAATTACTCACAGAAATGTCCTTAAAACGGCAACTTGAGCCTTCTGGGAATTCATGTAGACAGCTGCTACAGCGGATCAAAGCAGATCCCCTTGTAATATTTATAATACATTTATTTAGCAGTTGTGTGGCCTTCAAGGAGTTTGGGGAATTTTCAAGGTGCAGCCTGACAGTTTGTAATTATACTGCACTCGCTTCATAAAACCTCCTATGATGGAGGGTAACTTGTTAACTTGTTGTGTTGACCATGTCGTTAAGGCCATCTGTGCTTAAAGATAAAATCCTAACAGGGAAAATCATCATACGTTCATAATAATGCATACTGTAAATTTGATAAGTAGTTCAAAGTTCAGACCTCAGTCCACATTCAGACCAAACACAGAGACCATCTGGTCCATCCCATACCCCATGTAATAACACAATATCTCATCAAGTGTAACGTTTTCTGGCGTGAAACATTTATTTATTTTTTTGCTGATTAGTACATTATAAGCAGCAGTGAACATTCAAAGCAATCATGTCCCTAGATGAATGCAGTTTTAATGTGACGTTTTTGCCTGTTGTTGACGTTGTCACGGCGACGTTAACTGCTGGACAGACTGTGGTGTGTCGTTGATGCCGAGTTCACGCATTAAATCTACAGCAGATTACAGCTCTTGGCGCAAGAATGTGTCTTGTGTCTCTAGAACACAATTTCTACAATTAGAGTAGAGGTAAGAAGATGAAATAAAAATAATCTTGGAACAACTGTCTGAGTCGTGTCTGTTCAGGTTCCTGCTGGTCCAATCATATTAGATGTAACATTTGTGGTGTGATCACACATCAGAGCTGGGAGTCACACTGAAGGACCTGATTACTGGCAGTGATGCCTCATCTCCCGTTAGGCTTGAATTTAATTTTAACTGATTGCCTTGTCTATCTTCACATTTAATAAAAGTTGCTTAAAATTCATAAGAATTTGACTGTTATTTTGTTATTGCCTGTCTTTCCGGACCCATGATATTGTATTGACTTAGATGCAAATTTTAGAGAAGTAAATCTGAGAACCCCTGACATAGAGCTTATTAAAATTGTTCAATTTGGCTTTTGCTGGATTACTCTACTGGAATTAAATGGATTTTCAATGATTTTCTGCTCAATTTGTTGACAAGCTGATCACAGATTTTGTTTTTTAATCGGGCAGAATTTGGTAATATTGCTTCTCTGAGACAGGGAGTCAAGACACACCAGAAAATCTTTGTGGAGCTAATAGGCACATAAAAGCATTTATGGTGATGGAATGTGTTGCGGATATTAAATATGCATTTGCTCCTGCCTCATTTACATTCTGCGGCATGAATACACAGTCTTGCAAAGCTCTGTGATCAACAGCCATTTGCTAATATGGAGAGAATCAGATTATCAATTATTAAAGAGGGGGCCAGGCTAGGTAGAAACACATCCAGCCCCTCAGGGAAGTAATCAAAGAGTGTTTGTGACAGGAGAGAAGAGTTGTGTGTCTTTGTGTGTGTGCAAGTGTATGTGTGTACACAAGTATGTGTGTGACACCACAAAGAGTTACAGTTGCACTAATTAAGACAGTGATATGGGGAGATGACTGAGGTCCACAGAGGTGGCAAAAGTAGTATAGAGCCATATATTTACATTACAGTCACACAGGCCTGAATTAGTGTGAGTCAGTGTGTTTGTGTGTCTCTAGAGGTGAAATGTGGAAAAAAGATAAATTGCAGTGACGAGATGAGGAAAGAGAGAAACTGCAGTGAATCAATTAAAAGCCAAAGTGATGGAGGTGGGAGGAGATAGGGGAGGAAAAGATGTAGAAAAGGATGACTTATCAGGATAAAAGATGACAAATGATATTCTGGTGCTTGTTGCACACGAGTGCAAGTCAAATTTATGATAGCTAACATTGTGGAGATTGTACACGTGTGATCCCAGACTCCTTGTCTGGATTAATTTCCTTTGTTGTTGTTGATTTAATGCCGCAAGAAACTGAAAACCATGATTCATGCTGTCATGTTGGTTTATTGCATTTAAGAATTGCCAAAGAGCGTACATGAGTTGAATGCAGCAGTTTCTGCTCCCCACACAAAGCGTCTCCTAATCGCTTCACTTGCAGCTGCTCCATATTTTTTCTTTTCTATATTTGACATTTTCTATTTCCCACTTGTTCTCCACTCATGCTGAGTGAAAACCTGCTCCAGTTTGCTCCATACCAAATGTAGTGAATGCAGCCTTTCAGGTGTGTTGCACAACGTGAAGTGAAATTTCAAAGCTTCAAAGAAGACAAAGTAAGAGGAAACGCAGAAAGTGATGCCAATAGACGAGGGTTTGCTGTTTGAGCTGAGGCATGAGTGGAGGATGTTTCATGTCTAGCATTTTTCAGCCATCCAGATGACATAAATACACAAAGGAGCAAAAAAATTAATAAATAAGCATATAGGGCCTATATGAAAAAATGCCAAAAACTGGAGTTCCTGGCAGTTTTTGAAATCCGGAATAATTTCCAGTCCACTGTTGTGGTCAAATACACAGATTGCAAAACACCCCAGCAGTTAAATTTGTGCAATTAAAGCAAAATGAAAATCCTCTTGTAATTTGTACCAGCTTGTTCGTGTGATAGAATTTTGTCTTGACTCAAGAGGGAACACAAAGAGATGCTCTGAGCGAAATTGCACTGCTCTGCTTCCATATGTTACATCGAGTTTCCACATCGACCAGCACGACGCTGCTACTGAACCAGGAACCTATGAGCTATATAGGATTCAGTAATAGAGTACATTTTCTGTGATTTGGACACGAGCAGGGGGTCAGTATTCCCATGAAGTTTCATAAATGGCATTATAGGAGGCTACTGGGCTTTACTGATTAAACCACACTACCAACACCGTCACTATACTGGAGTTGTCAGAAATCCTGCAGGGATAGGATTTAAAACAGTCCGCCGCAGACCCCAAAACATTTTATATTTCCATCGAGCCGTAACCACCCCCGCAAATTGGTTGCTTCGGGTGTGTCGATAGTGTTAGCAAGTGGGAGTTAATCAAATTCATGTCACCTAATATTTTGATATCCCCCATGTTTAGATAGCTGCAAAAAAAACCCTTTAATAACCAGCACATGGAGCTGGAGAAATGCTGTATGCTTAAATTGATAATTTTGCTGCACGGCTCATGAACTTGATCAAATGGGAGAACAATCTTTTTCTAATTGCCAGCACTGTTTCACAAGCTCTCGTGGTATTTTGCCCCTATGGTTCTGTTCTATCTATTACTCCAAATATCAGAAATATTTTATCCTAAGCTGCACTTTGGTAGCGAATCTATTAACTTTTATGCTTTAGGGCAAGAAATAATTGAACTAATGTTAGAAAGTGTTTCAGGTAGAGAGTGCAGGGTCATACAACAAGGGACGCTTGTTGCAGTAGTCTCTCTCAGTTTGTCTGAAAATTATGTCTGGATAGCTAGTGTTACTTTCTGTTGAAGAGAAAGTAGTTATTGAGATATATGACCTTTGATTTGAAATGAAAAATGTATTCCAGGGAACAGTAATGGTTAAAAATGATGTAGACTATTGCTTTAAAACAAAAGAAGTGACTAGTTTAACATGGGAAATGTACAAGTATGTCCCCTGTCTTTCACTTTTGTATTTATGTTGTTAATGATTCATTATTTACTTAATTAATCTATAGATTTAGATGCACCTGTCCTAGCAATTGACACATATTAACCCCCATAAAATCTTTCTTTTCTTTTTCTTTTTTTATGTTTTAGTCTGTAGCAGGCTAAATTGGCTGTTGGTTCTAGCTGCATAATTTGCTTTAAGACACGACAATAGTTTTGGACTTTCCATCCAACTCTTAGCAAAACTGTACTTCCAAAAATGTCCAATAATTCCTTGCAAGGGTGTCAACATAGCGTCAGAGCCTACGCACACAGAGCAATTCCTTTTGCAGCATCATATACTGTACTGCATCTTGACTAAATTGCAGAATTGGGTCTTCAAAAATGTGATTCTATATCAGGGCTGCAGTGACTACAGTTATACCCTGTGGAGTTTCAGCAAAACTAGTTGGGGTTGTTTGATGTACCCTCAAACTGGTGGAACTCAGCAGTAAATGTAAAGATAGATGATGAGGTTTAGTGATGAGAATGAACATATGTATTACATTTTCCTACTGCATTATATGAGCAAAAAGTCAATAAAACACGGACACCATATATTCCTCTTGAGACTACATCTCAAGTTTACGAAGCTAAATATGCGTTAACCTCTTGAACCCTGACAGAACTACCGACAGAGGCCAGCTCAAGTTGTGCAGTCAAGCATTTCACAAAACCCAGAGGACTTTATTTTAAATTCTTTTCAAGAGTCCCAACAGATACCAAACGTCTTAGGCTGAATTGCAGGGAAACATAAAATTATGCACAGGGACTCTTATATAAGAATCAGTGAGATGTCTTGGAATAAAAGAACATACAGAATATGTTTTTGTAATTAAATCTGGCATTTACGGACGTCCGCTAAGATGTTATGACTCTTCTGTCATAATGGGTTGTGTTTTAGTCACCTTCATGTTACAGTAGCTGTAACACTTTGAGTACAGTGAGTTGCAATGCTAATGACAATCCTTGTTAGCACTACTAGGTGATGCCCAGTTTCTATTTTAGAATGAAGAGCTGTGAAGAGAAACTGTCTTGCTGATATCTACTAAGATTGACTCACTGTTCACCACAGCATTCATCTCTTTCTTTAAGCAAGCCAATCTCATTTCCCATAGCCATGCAAGTGCTTTAATCTTAGTCAGGATTACTCTTATAAATCATTTAATACTATTTTCCTCTGTAAATTTCAGTGTGCATAGATTTATTTCAATTTAAGCACGTTCTCTTCAATTTAGAAAAACATTTTAAAAAATCTTTTCTTTGTATCTAGAGACTTTGAGACTACATGTTTGGACTTCATTTAAATAATCTTGGCAAGTGAATTGCTTTTTTTCTGTTGGATGATAATTCTGCTCAATTCATATAATATTTTCCCTCTTTTATTGCTTTTTTTCTTGTTTTTGGGAGCTGAGCCTCTGAACTGTATGGACATTTTAGCAAATGGTTTGCAGATTATTGGTCTGAGCAGGTGGTATACAATGTTTTTACAGCTTTTCCACTAATACCATCTGTCTGCAATGGCTGAAAACAGCACTTTGAGTGCTGTGAGAATTACCCAAAACAATAAAGTTATGGGCTATATAATACACTGAGCTAAAAGTCTCTATAGAGTTGTGTAGAGCTGAGGGGTATGTAAGAGCTGGATGCTATTTTTGCATGGGGTTATAGTTATTACTGCACTGTGAGTGACCCCTTTCACACACAAGTAGCCTTGAGATGCAATTTTTATAGCTTACAACAACAGTCAACCTGTGGCTGGCCAATATAGATAAAAAACAAAGTGTAAGGATAAAGGGATTTTACTTTGACATACATTACAGAAAGAAAGCAAGTAAAGTCTAGAGGGTCGACCAGGGCAAAGCCGCTGCATCACATTTAAGTTAAGATTCTGAGTGGCCTATGCCAGGTATTACTGGAGAGAGATCTTGCACTGGCCTCTACACGCCCCCCAAAGTCAATAAGCCCCCTGAATAGCTGCTGGGTGCGTGTCACTTAAATGGAGGTGGACACAGGGTCATGGGTGATTTTTGATAGTAAAGCCTGTCAAACAACAGTCGTGGCCTCCACTAGTGGAAGTCTGTGATGAGACTGAAGTGATAGAGGCCCAGTAGGATGTGGACTAGTGCACCTCAGAGGGCCTGTTGGAGGGAAGCCACGGGGAGAGCGATGGAGGACGAAGAGGCCAAGGAGGGAACCATTTTTGAACTGATGGTGATGAAGTGTCTGGTGTATTTTAATATCTTTTTATTGCCTTGGCCTAAGTCATATATTCATCATATTTCAATTTCCAGTCTGTGCAGGTGATCTCAAACGCAACAAATCATTTTGCAGCGTGAACCTAATGTAGGTGTGTTAGTATGAGTATTAAAGCAGGTGGTGGACAAGTTGATATTTGTATGTATGTGTTAATGGAAGTCTGAAATTGTGTGTATGTGTCCCACAGGCTGCAGGGGACAAGGTCAGAAAGGGCTGCATTTTAATGAACTCTGTCATCAGCCGAGCTGTTTTTATAGCTAAGAGCTTGTACAGGCCAGGCGTGAAATAATCCTCTATTGATTCACTTCAGTGTCTTTGTTTCTATCTGTCTGACTTCTTCTCTCTATTTTGCACCCATGCATGCACACCTCTATTTCTCTCCACCTTATCACTCATTTGTGCTTGTATTTTTATTGTGCCATTTTACTCTTTCCCCTTTTCTCTTCCTCTCTTTGTGCCATTCGCTCTGTTGCATTTTCTTGCTCAATATCCTCTTGTAAACTGCATGCTGGGAGCCCAGTGAAGCATTCAAAGCTGCACACTGCAGAGTTGGTAGAGATGGCAGCCACCACTCACCCCATCATGTTCCTGAGCCATTTCATTAGACAGCGGGTCGCTCCCCAGAATGAGGAACAGCTGCCCCTATCTGTTATATTTTGAGGGTGTATGTGTCTTGGTTGTAATAGGGGCAGCAGGTAGGAAGATACAGGATGTAGCTGGATGTATAAATGTGCAGATAGACTGATATTCAGGCAGTAGAACTGCACTGATTAGATGATTGAGAGCCATGAGCAACTGGTGTGACAAGTAAATAATTGCTGGGGTAGTTTATTGAGCAAACTTTCATTCATTCCACCAGGATTTGCAGCTTTTCTTTGTCTTATGTAGTAAAAGCAAAATAATGAATGTTGGACTGTTGGTCCAAAAAAAAATACAGTTTCAGAGGCATCAGTTTGGGTTTTAGGAAATTGTGTGAGGTGAGCTGAGGGGTTTTTAACCTTTTTTTAAAAAAAAAACTTTTATTGACCAGGCAGTTAATGATTAAATCAAATAAGTAATCAGATATTAACAGTAATCAGAATATTTTATAATGGCAGTAACCGGTAGTTGCAATCTTCATATATAGACTGGTAGAAAGGCAGATACACACATAGATGCACTAGATAGGTAACTAAATAGATACATGAGTGGATATTTGTATGAAATGTGTGCTAGATAAAGGTGGATATCATTTGTAATTTTTTTGCCTGTGCCACCACCAGTCTCAAGCAATAAGCAATCATTCACACCTAAGCCCCAAAAAACAAAACAATTCAGTGTGTTGTTTCTCTTTAAACCAAATCAATCAAAGTGTCTACTACTGATCATATATATACCTGTAAGACAGCTAGACACGATAAATAAAGTACCGTCTAAGCTTACGGACACTATTATCTAAAGGTCAAAACATCCGATCAAAGCAGAGAATCTGACCTTTTGTACAGATAGCCAGACAATACTCTTGACTCAGACTAATCAGTAGAAGATGCTAATGCAATTAGAAACGTTGCAGCATTTTTAAAAGAGTCCACAGGGACAGTCAAAGAGTTCTTCAAGTCTTTCATGGTTCCAGGATTTTCTTCTAAAAGTGGATTAAAGGTTGGAGTTATTTTTGTCTACATTTCGTTTGCTCTTTTGAATTTCCATTGTGCTCAGTTGACTTCATGTGTGAAGTGTGTGTCGCTGGACTGATGTTTGCCTGCTAATCTGTGTTTGTCAGGGGAGATTATTATGGCGTACTCACTCGACAGTTGCTCAACTCCTCTGCAGACAGGATGATCGTGCCACATTTCTTCCCTGGGATCCCTCTATGGAGGACACAGAAGATAATAAAAGATTTGCACAATTGAAAGGAAGACAAACTGATAGAAAAACACTATTTGTCCTTGATTAGCTCTTAATTGATAAATGAAGGCTGCAGTGAGAATTAAGACATTTTCTTCCTGTGAACACGTCCTCCTGACTATACAACAACATGTAATATTGGTGTACCTGATTCTGACATTTAGAGAAAGTCTCGCTCATAACTTTAAAATTAATTTTATTTATTTATTTTTACCAGAGTTATATATTCAATCTTAGTCACTGCTGAGGAATTTTTAACTGTCTATAAGTTTTTTCTTAGTAATTGCTGATAATTACCTGGATTTAAAGTGGTGTGAAAGTTCTATACATCACCATCTGTCAGTTTTGGAGAAACTGATTGGTAGTTTTAGATATCTTATGGTGAACGCAGTTAATGAGTTTTTAAAGGATAGAAAACTATGAAGGTTTAACCACCTTTTAGGCTGGCAAGCATGTTTTCTGGTAAATTCATCTGAATAAGTGACTCAGGATGGGAGACATGAGTTCTTTTGAAATAGCTGAATGGATTCCAGTTTGTTTGCTCCATTTTTCTATTCAGCACATCATCACAGCTCATATTATTCAGTGTCTCCAACACAGAAAGTAATCTGTGCTTTAATTTCCTCTCCTCCTGTCTTCATTATTGGAATCATTACTCCAAGTTGTAAAAGCAAATCAATCCATCATGTGTTGGCCTGTTCAAGACACAAAAAGAAAAGTTTCGAACCAAACCTAAAACAGATGATCAAATGTCATAAGCTCAGGTTATGAGCCTGTTCTAAATTATGTTTTTGTGTGTGTGTGTGTGTGTGTGTGTGTGTGTGTGTGTGTGTGTGTGTGTGTGTGTGTGTGTGTGTGTGTGTGTTTTTACATTTTTCTAAATGTAGGATCATTTATGAAGTAGCTGATAGTATTTCTGATGTGTTTTTGGAAATCAGGGATTTCCTGTAAGCTCTAATAAAGCTTGAACTACTGGGGGAATACAAAGACAATAGTCATTGCAGGAAAAATACCCTTTTGCAAACAGATTGTCACATTTGTTTTTTTGTTGCTATTGTTGTTATATGTAACTTTTTAGTTTCACACTAGGGATAGTGAAGACTGAAGTGGCTCGAGGCCAAGGTGTCAAATTCTTTGGCTCTTGACAGATTGAGGTTTTGTGCTTATTCACATGCTTTTAATCCATTTTGATCAAATCTCAGTTTCAAAGGATGAAAAAGAGATGACAAGATTTGGAAAATCAGAAAGGCCATCAAAAACTCAGCCCCCTTGTCTCGCTTATTACACTAGACTTAAAAAGAGCACTAAGGGGGAATGGGTGATTTCTTTGAAGTTTCTATAATGTTTCTTTTTCTTTCTGTATTTCATGAGCAGCTTTCTCGTCTTTTCCTCTTACTTTGTTACGTAAATCAGCTCTACTGTACAATAAGGAACACATTTGTTTTCATGTCTTGGTAGTGTCTTTGTGTGTCTGTGTTTAGATTTTTGAAGTGCTGAGAAACTGTCAAGTATGACTAAATCTCTTTAGTCTTTTCGCCCCAGTTGACAACTAGAATTGAATTGAATTGCCTGGGAAATTAAATTTGAGTATATGGAAATAAGACATTGTGGAAAAAAAATAAAAAAAAACAGGAACGCTGTTAAAAAAAAATTCACCATTTCAGTGGCAGCTGCCAATACATGATCGAAAACAGTAACATTTCTTTTCACAGTTTTACTGATGACTTCAAATTTTACGTATATTGAAAACCATATAAATGTAATGAACAGGCCATGCTTCCTACACACAAGTAAAAGAAAATCAGTCCAAAACACCTAAAGACCCAATCACAGCAGAAGGCTGTAGGTGGTTAACTACCCACGAACACACCCCTTAGGTAGATTAGTCAGTTAAAACTGGTTTCCATTGTTCCTTATAGTGCTCAGCACTGGCCTGTTTACTCCCTTCTAGCTGTTTATTGTGAGAATAGCACACAATTTTACTTGATTCAACCCTATGAACAAATGCAGTGATTATGACACCATTAATCAATCAATTTCCCCAAAATCTGGGAGCCTGTTATCAAGCAACAAAGACCTTGTTAATTGCCTCTGTGTTGGCTGCTGTTTTGAGTTACAAAGCCTCTTTTTTTGTCTAGAAATCATTGAATAATATCACTGCTGCCATTACTGTCCTGTCTGTCTTCATGCACATGCTGCTAGTGATCTGAAATCCACTGCTCCTGAAGTAGATTTATGACTGAATGTTGCGCTGTCAGGGGTTTCTCAGTATCTCAGTATCCACCAGCTTTAATTGTACCGGGTTGTCTGAGGCTGTAAGTCATATTCTTAACCTTATGATTTTATTCTATTGTCACTGTTTTCTCTTTTGTTCTCATCAGTACAGCAAAGCATTTTGGAACCTTCCATTTAACAAAACTGTACATCTGTATATAGTTATTTGAGGACTGTAAAGTTTACTCTGATTTCATCATCAGCTGTGTATCTTACTGACAGTGTCGGGAAGTAGCATGTTAATTAGTAACATATTACAGTGTATAAGGGATTAGTATTTGGATTCAGTACTAATTCTATAATTGAATGTCATAATACAATTGCTTTGTCAGTTACTATATGAAGACTAACTGATTACTATTTAAGTAGTTTACCCAACATTTGTTATTATGCTACATTGCTTTGACATTGTGTTCTAATAAAATCTAAACTGGTTGCACATTGTGGAGGAGAGTGTAGTGTGAAACCTGGTGCAAACATCGAGCAGACTCTGTGTCACTGTGTTTGGCTTAACTAAAGTGCATTGGCACACACAGTAGAGTGGAACCACATCAAAAACATGTTAGATTTTCATATAAAGCCTGAAATTATTTAAAAAAAAAAAAAAAAAAAAATAGAAACATCGAAAAACACTTCTCCTTTGAAGCCACAACCGGGCAGCCTTCTTTTTATTGCAGTACTTCTGCTGATTGGAGTTTTTCTCTATATATTTAGAAAATTCTGTGTCAGTGATGAAGGAATTTTAATTGTCTACATTCTTGAATTATAAAAATAATTGCCAGTATATGCAAAGGCCAATTCATGCGCCAATAACTGGCACAGTGCTGTAGCTGTAACTAGCTGCTATATTCTGGACAAAGTCAAAGCCAGCCTTTCAAAAAACAACAACAGAAGCTGCATTTTTTTTTTTTATGTGTGTTTAGTAAAAGGTGGCTTCAGCCATCTGTGTCGCAGGCTGACGTGTAGGTATTGTTGTATGACTAGAACTGTGTGCAAGGAAAGGAGAATGAAAAAGTTTTGCATAAGAGATAATCTTAGTGACAGAAATGCAAAATATTTTACAAACAGATTTGGCTACTTGAAATTGTCAGCGAGTTGCTCTATCCCCAGATGATATGTTGATAACAGTCACGCATACTATAAATAACTATGGTTAAGATCTACATTTTACTGTATTTCCAGCTGAAATTTTCGGTCACTTTCCACAAATGATTGATGGACTTTACTAGATGGTTTCAGTTTTTGCACACAACATGCTAAGGTCAAAAGACAGAATAGAGTGCTCTCCAGCTGTGTGTATAAGTGCTGCCAACGCTGTTGTCAAGTGGGTATGTTTTAAGAAGTAGATGGAGACCTTTGATCGGCACAGTAAAAGACTCCAATCGATCCTCAGGTGGGGAAACCGTCCGGGTCGCATGATGCAGGAAGCTGTGAGAGTGGTTTTTATCACCTAAAATCTTCACAGACATTTGGCACCCTTTCAGCCACCGGCTCACAAACGTAGCTTTCAAAAGACAAATGACTCCACATCTACATTCGGCTCCACTCATTTCTTCTTTCACCTCCTGTAAGCGGATCAATTCACCCTCCCAGAAATAGCCCGTTATCTTAAGTCCACTGAAACGCTAAAATCAACAGACTAAAGAGTTTGCACTCCACAAGTGAAAGTGAACTGTGCTGACAAGTTGTGGCTGTGCAGGACCTGCAGAGCAAAATCACTGTAGTCCCAATAAAGCCACAGGAACAGTCCTTATATTTTCTATTCGTCAAGCTACTTACTAAAGCTTTTCACAAGTTATATGTGAAGACTTACTAAATGTTTCTCTAAACTAAAAGAGCTATAAATAAAATATACTAAAGAATCTTTTGTGTTTCTTAGTAGTGCTTCTATACATTAAAGGTCAGAATATGGTGAAATATGATGTCAACATTCCTAAATTCATAGATTTTCTTTCTCCCAACTAGGAGACCAAATTAATAAACTCTTATTTAGAAAAAAAAGTGTGGCAAATTCTCAACGACTGGAACTAGTTAACGATTATCAATTTTGCTTGAAAAATATTCATTAACATACAATAGGTATATCTGTTCATAAGCAACACTCCATACAGGATGAATACAATCCAAACAAGTCAGATGGTAATATACTGCAATCTGTTTACTATTATATTTCATTCCTCTTTATTAGCTGCGACGCCAAAACACACCCCCATCTCATTTCTTAAGAAAACACTGAAGGAGAGAAATGTACATGATTAAAATAAGAGCTCATTCACCCTTTGCTATTGATTTGCAACAGCAAAAAACAAAAGAGAAAGAAAAAGCTCTGACTTGATTTATAATTTGTCTCAGTTACAGAGGAGAGTCCTCCTGAGGGTGTCACAAAAGATACTGCTGCCTCCTATTACTGAAGACTTGAAACAGGAATCTAATAAATGT
Source organism: Amphiprion ocellaris (assembly GCF_022539595.1). Taxonomy (NCBI): domain Eukaryota; kingdom Metazoa; phylum Chordata; class Actinopteri; family Pomacentridae; genus Amphiprion; species Amphiprion ocellaris. The sequence goes on along the minus strand of NC_072770.1, from coordinate 22,897,983 downwards.
GTCAGGTTGGCAGTAAGTTTTATTCTTTGAACTGCACCTGGGCAAATTAGAAAGCTTGTCTTTCAATAACTTAGGACGCCTGAAAAGAAAGCCTCTTTTTTTTGGTCTTTTTATTAGAAACGCTGCAGAGTCAAAGCAGCAGTGCATGCATAATGTAACCTATCCATTAACACAATGCTTCAAAGACCTACAGGCTACACACAGGAGCAGTTTTTGAATCTCTAATATTAAACAAAGGAGGCTTGTGTACACATACACACTCACACACACACACACACACACACACACACACACACACACAGAAAGACAAAGAGTAGTACCATGTAAACTTAGAAATTACCCTCCAAGCCCAGAGACTCACACAGATACTGACACTAACTACACACATGCACGCTATTTTTATTCACAGTGGTGAGAATCTGTAATTACAGACGTCTTCAGGGAGCCAAGAACTCAAGTCAACTAACAAACCTGCTGTGAATAGCTAAATTAATTTTGCCAGGAGGTATGTGAGAAGGATAAGAAAAGAAGAATGGGGGAATTGAAAGGGTGGGACTGACAGGCAAACTACTTTCTCTTCTCTCTCCAGATTACAGTGTACATTTCTGTTAAGGTCTTATTTGGAAACCATTTAATGTAGTTTGAATTCTACTATGTCAGTGTGTTACTACCACACCAAAACAACCTATTTATTTCAGATGTGGTGATATATGTTTTACATTTTTATTGACCAGCTATTTAAGGATTTGGCACTGCTCATAATGACAATAGAAATCATTATGCACATGTGTGGACATACAAGATTATTTTGTTATAACTTGATGTATTTTGTAATTAATCTATTATATCGAGAAAAATGTAACATTTAAGTACCAAATTTTGAAGGGATTGTTTTCTGGAAGTGAAGGTACCTTTCAGTAGTTAAAGTTTTACCTACAGTGTCTGTCAGTCGGCACGTCTCCAGTTTGTAGAAGCAGACAATAGGAGCAACATGGAAGTGAAGCAGTGAACTACTGTTGACGAGGTCAGACACCCCTTTTAACACGCTGGTTCAGATCTGAGCTAATGCGTTAAAACACCAAAGTCACACAAGACCACAAAGAAAGTAGCTGCTTGAGACAGCAGTGAACCAGCAACTTAATGGTATCCCATGAGGTAGAATTATTGTATTTGTCAATGGAGTCTGGTGGCTTTGAGGAGAGCTTAGAGCAATAAAAGAGCTTAAATTCGCCACCACAAAGGACTGACTGACAGTAAGCATTAAAAATATCCCAATTATACATTAGACATCTAAAAGTGATATAGATTTTTTGGGTTGTTTTAGTTGCTCAGTATGCGAACATGCTCAGAATAGTGATGTTCCTATGCTGACAATGGACAATCAATGGGCAATTTTTCATTTCTTTTTGCAAATATTGAAGTGATGATATTGTGAAACAAAAAGCATGTTGACCAAATTTGAAGGCAATCTATTGGTTGTTTGTTTTTTGACATTTAACTTTAAACCACAAATGTGGATCTCATGGTAACACTAAAACAATCATCCTCTGGGAACCGCGAATCTTGATACATATTAATATAATTTGACTTCACAGTTTACAAAATATTTAATCTGAAACTTAAAATCATTTGAATGATTTTAGTTCAATAATTAATCAATAAATTATTTCATAAGACAGTAGTGCATGATTGACGTGGAACCTTTTACATTCGGTCCCAGGTTCTCAAAGCTCTGCATTAAAGTTACAGTCAGATATGTAAATAAATAGAAATACCTGTAACATTTCCAAACCAAACAATGGTTTAAGATGAAGCAGAAAGGCATTCAAGTAGCTCGAAGCACGAAAGCTTGCGTCTAGGGCTAAGGGTCATTGTTCATAATCAGACTTCTTGATAGTGAGATTGTGCTGGAGGCCTTCCAGAAGAGCACTCTGACAAAGAAAAGCTCCTCATTGATTCTCTCAGAGCAACAGCTTCACTGAGAGCCTTGAAATTTCAACAGTGATCAGCACAGAAAAATGAGAGATTTGAAGTGAGAGAGAAGGGCAAGAAGGTTAAAGGGAGAATAGAATCTTTGAAGGGCAGCATGAAACATTGACTATGTTAGGTGTTTCATTCTCACACAAGTTGCAAAATTAAAGTCGTTCCTTTCAGTTTTTCATATTCAAAAGACTGTAGGTGGGTCTTCTAATAAAACAAATGAGACAGACCAAAATTAGATTTTTCCCTTTATTCAGTGCAGAACGGAGAAAGAAAATGTCTCCGTTTTGGTTTTTCATTTTTCTGTGTGAAACCACGAAGAAGGTGTACAGGAACCAATAGCCATTATTTACATTTTATCAAAGGTTCTCTGTTGGTGGTGACCAAAGCCATTATACCAACTCACAATCTGTGTACAGCTATGCTAGTTACACAATAGACTTTGGACAAAAGGGGGTCACCATGCTATGTTGAATCTGTAAGAGATTGTCCATTTTTGGAACTGGAAGTATTATTTTTTTAATTGCCTGATATTGTGAGCAGATGACACATCTTCTGGACTCATAAGTCAGAAAATGATGATGGTGGTGGGGTTTACCAAGGAAACAGGCAGAGCTCAGTAGTCTGAAGCTGGCAATGAAAAATGGTTTTCATGTTGGAAAATACAAATGAAAATTGAAAGAAATAATCAACCATTTAAATCATCTGAAATGAATCTTTTAATAAAATAGAAGTTATTTGGTGTTGGTGTCTTTTCAAGCTACCAGCTTTGACATAATGAAATCGGACTTCCGGAGTCCTGCCTTTGAATATGTGTCAGTTTTACCTTTTCATAGCCTGCAGTTTGAGTCTCTCACATAATCAGGTTTGGCCTAGATTTTATTCACACACACCAGAGCTTTTCTCACTTCAGCACAACTTAATGAACTTCAGATGCACACCTTACCTAAAAACTGTGCTTCTGAGAATTTTCCAAGGGTGCATCAACCATCAATCTATTGTCATTTTTCTTATAGATTGAAAGGGTTTTTTTTTAGCTATAACCTGACATTCACCAATTACTCGACCTTATCTTACAGCAATACATGTTTACTGTCTTAACTACACAAATGATTTTACATCCTGCCACCCATCAGTCAGGCTTTCAACACTTGTAGATGACATGCTCCTGTGTAAATCACCATTAACAAAACACACTGCTATCATCACCCTCAGCTGAGTTAATGTGAAGGTTTTCAGACATTAATTAACTTCCAGTTGAAGTCTTGTGTTCATACTGAAGAACAATGGGTACATACAGGAGGACAGATGACTTATCATGTAATCATGCTCCTGTGGACCCCCGTCTAACAAAGAGAACATTATTATCCTAACCAAGAAATAGAACTTTGCTTCTCTCATAGACTGACGTTCTGAGTTCCGATGAAATCAGTAATAGAGAAGAACAATGTATAATTGACACAAGCATGTTACCTGCTGTCATCACCTCCAAATAAGGACCTGCTTGACTCTAGGTTAGATGAAATTGAGCTGCCACCGACCTTACATATGTAGGCAACCATCTGTTGCTAAATCTCTCCAGAGAGGACATGTGCATTGAATGAGATTCCTCAAAATTAAGGCAGCTTCATTGCAGGAGCTGACATCGTTTGAACCCAGTTCCCTCAAGGCACCGAATTTCCTCACTATCCCACAGAACCATCTGGAGACAGATGTTAACTGATTTATTAATGCACAAATTTCGATGTGCCTCCCTGCTTTGCACTATGTATTAGATTCTGCCTGCTTATGTAGACCACCATGTTTGTTGAAATCTATCCTTTAAAAATCCTATACATGTATATTTTTGGAAATCTGTACAACACAGAATTATCCTAAGACACTAAGAATAAAAGAGCAGAAGTCTGCGCAGTCTATCCCATATGCTCCATGTTTGTCGTTTAATGGTCCTCCAGCTGCACCACTATTTGGGTTTGTCTCATTGCCGGGTTCCCACCCACAGGTCACCTAATCCATTCAACTCTGCAGCTTTTGTCTAAGATGGTGATCAAGAATAAAGGAAGGTAGAACATTTACCCTCCTGCTGGTTCGTGCTGCTCTTCCGGCCACAAAATGCGCACTGTGACTGAGCCGAGTAGGAGGCAGGCAAGCAAAAGCACTGCAGGGGTGTCCTAAAGGGAGTCTATTGGAGATGCGATTATCGGCTGCCATTAAAACGGACCACATGCTCATGCACATGCTTTGGAAGGCACAAAGGCAAATGGGTGCTGAAAGTGAAGCTTTTGCTGCTGATGAAAATGGCCCGCTGATATTAATATGTAATAACAAGTACTTGTGGTGGCCTTGTTTTATGGACGCTTACCAGTTTTTGCAAATTAGATTATCTTGTGAAGAAAATATTGAAAACAGATGGTGTTTGTTGTTGTGTTTTGGGCAATGGCAAAAGAGAGGCTTTCTGGTCATTTAAAATGTGCAACAAATATTTTCTGTAAAGCGTAAGAAAGAGCAGAGAATTTAACATGAAAATTTAACACAAAAACATGGAGTTCTGTACAAGGACAATTTACCACAAGTAGACTAGGATGTATGTATGTATATGACAGAAAGAATAAAAGTTTGTGTGCACAAGGGCATTAAATCATAACTTGATCAGATAATTTATATAAAATCATTTCAGTGTTTTCTATTTCAATTTCACAACCAGTTCTGTATGAAGTTAGAGTACAGGTGACTCAGCACATCTTTTATAATCGGATCATTTCAGGATCACTTGCAGGTCTGAGCACTGTCAGGTCCGATTCTCTGTCTGCAGTCATCAATGGGTCAAACCACATCTGTGAACAGCATGCATTGTGGATGATATAAAAGTGGTGCTGTGTGGCCAAAAAATTGTTCATATATCCACTGATGTTGACTTTAAAACTCTAGTGAGGATTTGAAAGCATGGAAAGATACCAAAAGTGTCACAGTAACTTTTGGATTTGGGGTAGAAAGATGCCAAAAAGACGAATTTTTTTATTTGATGTAAGGGTGCATCCATAAAACATAGCATCTCGGGTATGAATATTTCACGATGTATTTAAAAGTTGTGGCTTCAGTGAAGTGTTGGGACTCTCTGATACTGTCTGAGAGAGTGGATGGAGGCTCTGAATTTAAATGGTGAAATAGTAAAACAAAGACCTGGAGACATTAAGGAGGAGGAGAGCATGTGGAAGAAGATGTCACACCAAATAAAAGCAATACACTCATAGCTGACGGGTGTGTATTAATTCTGGCCAGTTGCAGATACCTACAGACACAGTGTCAATGTAAAATACCTACTGAGTTAATAGCTTGGCCTTATTTCAAATCTACTGTAGGGGTATTTTTTGACCATCAGTTCATTCCAGCTCAGTATCCCGAGGAACTACATCCATAATGAATGAATCTGCAGCTTACAATTTATGTCTAGTGTCAGTGTTCAGTACCAGTGCAGAAAGATCCAGCTTAGAAGGAGGAGACCAGAGTTTGTTGCCCATCACAGAGCTGCAATTGATATCATTAACCATAACCATGATCTGTTCACAACCTGAACCAAATATTTTAGTTGTGTAAGGTTAAGGTTAGAAAATAAAGCAGTTGATGCAATGTGTTGTTCAGTTATATCTGAAGATATATTTAAGTTTGAGTGGAAACTGGATTGTTGGTTTCAGAAACCTGTGCACAGCCTCTGAAGTTCTGACATGAGTCAGAGGTTTCCAAAGCTTATCAACCGTATTACAAGCAATTCTTTGAAAAACACACTGTCATAATATAATAATATATAATGATAATATGATCTGTTTTCCATTAACAAGATCCTTAGTCAACTTTAACCATACTGTTGTTACCTAAAGATGCAGAGGAAAGTGTGACTTGAACTTCCCTTTGCATAGCCCTGGTGATGCATGACAGCATGACAGTCGAGACTCTAATTAGGAAATGCTGAATGACCAGCGTTTGCCATTAAAATTGCTTTGCATAAAATTCACTTGGGATACTCCTGGCTAACTAAAATAAAAGTTTTTCAGTACTCTTTCAACCCCCAGTAATAAGTACCAACATGATACATGTTAATTACCCTAAATCACTACTTTAGCAATACACTGTGTCTGTTCCTTCTGACTGTCAGCTCCTTAGTAAAAAATAATGTCTTTATTGAATTTTAAATAAGTTATAAATGAGGAGAACTGAGTGACCAGAGGGGCTGCTGTGTCTGTGCCATTAAGTATAATATGAGAACTGCTTGCTGTGTTGGAGCTGAGTTACTGGACAGTGCATTAATGAAGGGCAACACACTGTGCGCTTAAAACAAGGTTAAATATATCTACTGCTACAAGTGAAATCATTAAAAGCTTGTGTTTACTTCCCTACATTTTTATTGGTATCAGTTTAGTGCAATTGTTCGACAACCTATATTGGTTTTAAAAACTTTTTTCCTCTTCATAACAGAGTTTAAGCTGTAATTAGTTCTGGGTAGCAACTGATGGTGGCTCTTTTACTCCTTGGAGAAGCCCGCTTTAAAATGAAATCATTATTAATGGGGTTTTTCTTGGACTTTTATTTTTCCATTTAAGTTAATATTCTTTTTGATTTCTGTCATTTTCTCCTCTAGTGCTACTCATGCCACATGCAAATACACACACACATACAGTTAGACTTAGATTTAGTGAATTCTCTTTCTATTTATTGTAGATTCAAAGACAAAAATGCAGAATTTTCTGTGCATTGAGACTGTATCAAGAAACTCCTCATTGAACAAGTGTTCAGATCACCAAAATTATCGATGTCACCAGCTAGCATTTGTTTGTGTTTGTTTGTTTGTTTACAACTGTAAAACCAATCAAATACATCAGGATCCTGCAGTCAGCTGTGGATGAATTACATGGTGGTTGTTCAAGGTCAGACCCGAAGCTTTCAAATCTGACCTAAAAATAACTTCTATTATAGATTAATGCTGAAATTTGCAGAGTTATTCGTTTTGGCCCTCATAATTAATATTTTTGTAATAATGCGGGACAGAGACTGTTGATGCTCGCTATCCCTGGAGGTGGTCTCAGCAGAATAACAGTCATTCATTCAGGTTGTAAAGTCAGACTTAAAGCATTCGTGAATTGCTTTCTTTGTTCTGTCTTTAAGTCATGAATTGTATGGAGCTGACTTGTAGTGCTTTGGTTGTCTTGTTGCAGAGTGGAGTGAATTTGAACCAGATAACGGAAAAACCTGGTGAGCCATATTCCCAGTGGGAATGAGTGTTTTGCTACCAATTACCCATTAGCTTCCCAAATAGCCTGTTTGGTATCACAGACAATCCCATATAAAGCTAAGTATCTACACACAATGGAATGAAATCTTGCCTGGTGAAAGGAGATAGTGAGGATTACTCGGTTTCAGGGAGACCAACATGCCTCCCTGACAAAGACACATCATTGTTGGTTAAAGGAGATACTGTGGATTACAGAGTTCCAATCATCTCTCCTCTGCTACTGTATAAATCAGGAGACAAATTGAGCACACTTTGGGGCATTCAGGGAAGGAGGGATGTTTTTTCCTCAACAGCAGCTGTGTAACCTTTAAAACAGAACATGAGCACATCCATGCAAACATACAACAATGTGCAGCGAAGCACAATCTCTCTGACACAGTTACTGTCTCCACCAACTCTGCTGAAGGGAAAAGTGAATCACTATTTCATTGCTGTAAGGACACAGAGCCCCACCTGAGACATCCACCCCCTCAATTACCCACTGCTGATTCTACAAAGCTGAAACCATTCGAGACCTCATTTGACTTTATTACAATGGCCACCAGAGAGATAGTGCCATTAATCAAATAGAAGAGAGAAAGAGTGAGCAGCCACCCAAGAAAGCAAAGAAATGAACTGAAAAGGCTGCTGCAGTTTCTCAGTTGTCCTTCTGCCTGAGAGAGAGAGTGACCCAGCATCCATCATGTCTCAAATGGAGCAAATACTGCATCAAAAGGCAACGCTACCAAATTGTTCAAGGTAGTGGAGATGTAGTTTATTGTCAGCCTCGTTCACACCTGGAGACAAAGGCAGCAACAGACAGATATATAGTAATTAGGGGCAGTGACACTTGATTAATGTGCCTTATAATTCGTTAGTCATTCGTCATTAGTTAGTGTTTAATATTGCATTTTCTTCCAAAGTCTTTTCATCTCCTAAACCAGAGGATGTCAAAACAAACTTCTGGAAATGTGGTTTCAAAGGCAAGATGAAGAGAAGCGTGATGAAAAGAAGCCGATACTCAGACAAGAACACATTAAACCAGTTTGACAAATTTCATTACATGTGTTTTCTCCGATGCTTTTCCCTTTCGTCTTCTTTGTTTATAGCCACAAACACAGAAAGTGAAAGAGAGAAAAAACAAGCCTTTTCCCCTGTTTCATTCGGGGAACAAATGACACCCCAGGCAATTAGCATCGTAACAATGGCAGCCAATCTCTGTAATGCTTTGTTTTTCATCAATGCTGCTGAGTCCGCTAATTCGTTTTGGAGGAAAATCAATGTTATTCGCCAAAATAGCTGTCTCCAAATGTTTAAACAGGCTGTGCTTGGTGCTGGAGTAGTGTGTTCTGTGGATCAGTCTGTTGATTTCCAACAAGATGACTGCGAGGTTTAAGAGGAGAGTTTACTGTAACCTGATAAAACAGTTCCTCCTCCACAGTGTTCCTGCCTGAATTTGTTAATTTAATGCAAGAAAGCCTCATTTGTCAACCTGACTGATGACTCCATTTGAATCCACAATGACAGAAAAAATAGTTATCTTAACAGATGGCTCAGCTTGGAGAGAGGGAGAGATGTGATCAATTGCTGCCTGCTGGAAAAGGAATTGGAGTTTTGTTCCGAGATATTAGACACAAGGGTATCAATACTGGATGAGCTCTCAGACAGACAACAAACACCGTGTTCGCACCACAGCAACAGTGCAGAGAGGACATGGTTGCCATTTATTGTAAATAGGTCTGCAAGGGTTGCCTGACCTGTTTTAGGATCCTGCTCACAGCCAGAGCGAACACAATCTAGCAGGGTTCAGACTGACAAGAGGACTGTGCGATAAAATGAAGTCCCATCATGCATTTCAATGAGACACTAGCACACTATGCTGACACTGTGGGGGTGGAGGTCACACGGCAAAAAAGAGGAACCTGGTTCACCTTTTGTAACCCACCGGGCAGGCCGGTTTGTGCAATGTTTACCTTATAGTCATCAAGATGGATGAGAATATGAATGCAGTTGCAGTAACTCTGTAGTTTTAGAAAATCCTGTCTTATTGTATTTAAACCCACTTCATGGTATTCTGATGTCTGATAAGCCTTTAGAATTTCGGATCATTTACTCAACTGGAACACGTGTTGTCTCAACAGTACCCGAAGCAACACGCCCACTCAAACATGGCCCCTTGCTTTTTGTTAAATGCAGTGCCAATGTAAATCTTTAAAATCTGAACGCCCACTTACTGTATCAAGGGATACAGATATGGACAGGAGTTCTGCTTATACTACACCAGCATCTACCAAGGAGCTCCAGGGCCTCGGGGACCACAAAGACAACAAATGCAGTATCGATTACATTTGTGGAAATTTAATTGATTGCAAATCTGTGTGGGAATGTACACCACTAAAAAATACTTTGGATTTTTTCAAATTAACACCACAGGCAGCCAGTATGGGCCTTCGGATAATTGTTGCACCAGGTTTCATAGAGGAGTTAATTTAGGACCATATTGGGGAGTTACTCAACTTGCTTTGCCTGGGGCTGCTTTTATAAAAAGCCCAGGGTCCAGGGCCCATGTAATACAGAAAATATCATTATTATCAGATAAAATGAGCAGCTGGCAAGATACATTTGTGGACATTTACTATATAAAAAAACAAAAGAAATCGCAAGTCAATTATTAAGGTAATTTTCATTGTGAATCAGAAAATGATCAGCAGGCCAGCTGGCATTCTGTCCTGCATGTCGTAACACGAGTATCGCTGCCATACTGTCTTTGTTTGTAGGCGTGTCCTCATGTGTTAAGACGACGTGTGTGGTTGTTTAAGTAGAATTTTGTGCTCTATGTGCACAGTTACACAGATCCTCACAATCATTGGAAGATGACAACATTTGCATATCGGATGAACAAATCCATGCTTGCTGCTATGCAGATGTAGAATGTATAATTAGAACCACAATGTCAGCCACTTTGTTCATACTTGTCACAGTTATTCATTTTTTAACCTGACTGGACAACATACACACCAACCAGTTGCACTGTTCATTATGCTGAAGCTGCACTATAAAACCTGATCACTTTAAAACTTTTTTTTAACTTTCATCCCTGTTAATTCTTTAGTACCTGTGGTTTTCAGACATTAGGGACTATATTACACCTTGTCCTTGGTAATAATGTTCTGGTGCCACAAAAAGCCTTGTTATTCTGATGTTTTTCTATAAAATATTCAAGGTGTGTAGGAGTATTTTAATGAATGCAAGACATCATGGGTTATGTTGTTTGTCTATTTTAACTTTCTGAGTGTGCTATTGCCTCACGGTTACTGTGAATCAATGTGGACAAAATGAGGGAGAAGCCAATAACTGGATAGTTCACTACATGGATGTCAAAGTTAGTGATATTTAGAGGGTTTTCATGATGACAGTTCTCAAACTCAAAATGTACCGATGGCTATTGATGAGGATTTTATCGTTGAGCCATTCATGAATCATGTCTGGTTTTAAAGCAGAGCGAAGCATGAGAACAACAAACAACAAACTGTTGGACACACATCCACGCTTGTAATGCCACAAGTGTTTTATTGTTTAGATATTGTCGATGTTAATCTACAGTAGACATTCTACTAAATGTACTTTTTTTTTTTTTTTTTTAACACTGTTGTGCATTAGCATTCAGTGAATAGCATTTTTGTGAGTAGACGTCTCAGAGGTAACATTTTGATACTTTGGTGGATAGATATCAATATGCAATTATTCATGAACATTGAACCTGTATTCTACACAAGCCAGGGAGTTGCAACAAAGAAGTTCTGTAATTATTGAGAGAAAAAACATACTGCACTCTCCTGTTATTAGGGTTACTTTCTCTAAATGAGGTCAGACTGAATTCTGCATTGAGGTAAATGAATCAAACTCTGGGGCAAGAAAACAAATTAAACGGAGCAGTCAGACAGAACGCTGTTATTATCCTTGTAATCTTTCCAGATCAAATGTTCTACTTTTTTTCTTTCTTGTCATACTCAGTTCATTTATTTTTGTAATTTGAATCATTTTGATTACTTTCAATTCTTTTATCTTCACATGGAACACAAAACAAACAAAAAACACCTGAGGCTGGTCTGTTTTTAATATTGAATCTGTTTTTAATTGCAAAGATATATTCTGACACCTGCAGTCACACTTACCTATATACAGTATGTATAGAAATATTCGCCTGTCTCATAGCTGATTTCTAGAAGAATAAATAGATCAGTTAGACTCTGACCATTGTTTTCTCTGCAGTGAGTCTATTGGACAAAGGCAAATTATTTACTTATGGTCTTAAATGCTGTAATTAACTGTAGCGACAATGTGTGTGCCAGCTATTATTTCTGTTTCGTCCTCATGTAAGACTCGAAGCCACATTATTTGAATTGGGGGTCCACAAAATCTATCTTTGTCAGGGCTAAGTGGGACCATGGAGTGACTACAGGTCAAGAAAAGTGGCTGCATTAGTCAAAGTAGTGCACTTGTAAATTAATTGACTACTTAGAATTGGAAAAGAGAAAACGAAACAATGCAGACAATTAGAAGAATGCTAAATACTGATCTTTGCTGACAAGCTCTTTTAAAAATAGTCTAAAAATAGAAGTGGATTCTAAATTACAATAACATCAGAATGATGACTTTTACAGTGAGCACAGAGAAGAAACCTTAACCTCTGGTGGTGTGATATCCTCAAATGGCAATGTAAGAAAACTGCAGCTCTGATACATTATTAGAATTATTGTGTCACAAGTTTAAAAAAAAATCATCATAATCTGTTTGATACTATGTATGTGGAAGCCGCAGGAATGTAGTATAAGCTTAAGGGATTGTCTGTTACTGCCTCACCAACAACAATGAGGCAGTTTAAAAAATATCAAACCTCCATCTGGATACTGGGCTTTGCTAATGGACTATACATCAGTTAAGTAAGAGATATGTTTTGCCAAACATACACTACTTTTCAAAAGTTCGGGGTCACCCATACAATTTCATGTTTCCCAAGAAAACTCACATTTTTATTCATGCGCTGACATAATTACACAGGGTTTTTTTAAATCATTATTTAGCCTTTCAACACGATTAGCAAACACAATGTAGCATTAGAACACAGGAGTGATGGTTGCTGGAAATGGGCCTCTCTACCCCTATGTGGATATTTCATTAAAAATCAGCTGTTTCCAGCTGGAGAAAAAAATTGCTTTTCTTTCAAAAATAAGGACATTTTTAAGTGACCCCAAACTTTTGAATGGCAGCATATGTGTTGTTTTAAATCATAGCATTTACAGTCAGGTACATTAATATTTGGACATTGGCACAATTTTCAGCATTTCGGCTCCATACATCACCACAATAGATTTGAAATAAAACATTCAAGATGCGCTTCAAGTGTAGACTTTCAGCTTTAATTTGAGGGAATTTAGATCCAAATCTGGTAAATGGTGTTGGAACACATTTTATATGTGGCCCTCCACCTTTTTAAGGGACCAAATGTAATTGAACAAACTAACACAATCATACATAGAATTGTCACTTTTAATAATTGGTTGCAAATCTTTTGCAGTCAATGACAGACATCACCAGATGGTGGGTTTCACCCCTGGTGATGGTCTGCCTAGAGGCAGAACCAGTTCCACTGGAAGCCATACATACCCAAGCCAGTACACTACCACCACCATACTTCACTGATGAGGTGGTTTGCTTTGGATCTTGAGCAGTTCCTTCCCTTCTCCATATTCTTCTCTTCCCATCATTCTGGTACAAGTTGGTCTTTGTCTCATCTCTTCATAGGATATTGTTGCAGAACTGCACAGGCTCTTTTAGATGTTTTTTGGCAAACTCTAATCTGGCCTTCCTGTTTTTGAGGCTCAGCAATGGTTTCTACCTTGTGGTGAACCCTCTGTGTTCACTCTTAAGTCTGAAGTCTTCTTTTATTTGTCGATACTGACACAGATACGTCTACCTCCCGGAGAGTGTTCTTGATCTGGCCAACTGTAGTGACAAGGTTTTTCTTGACCAGGGAGAAGATTCTTCTGTCATCCACTACACTTGTTTTCCGTGGTCTTCCTGGTCTTTTGGCATTGCTGAACTCACTACTGCATTATTTCTTTTTAAGAATGTACCAAACAATTGATTTGGCAACACCTCATGTTTTTGCCATTTCTAAGATGTGTTTGTTTTTCAGCCTAATGATGACTTGCTCCACTGATAGTGACAGCTCTTTGGACTTCATATTAGGAATTGAACTCACCAGATTTCGAACACAAATTCCACACTTGAAATGAACTCGAGACCTTTGATCTGCTGCTTGTAGATGAAATAATGAGGGAATAACACACATCTGGCCATGGAACAGCTGAGTAGCCAATTGTGCACTTACTTCTGGTCCCTTAAAAAGATGGAGGACATATATAAAATGTGTAGTAATTGTAATAATTCATCTGATTTTTATGTAAATACCCTCAAATTAAAGCTGAAAGTCTACATTTAAATCACATCTTGATTGTTTCATTTCAAAATCATTGTGGTAATGTAAAGAGCCGAAATGTTGAAAATTGTGTCGAAATATTTATGAACCTGACTGAATTATTATCATCTCCCAGTGCATCAACTTGTGCTGGATCACTTGAAACGTGAACCACTACAAAGCATTATTTGGACATTTTTCCTTTTGATGTTGGTCTTTGCCATCAGAGAGGCTCCTTGAACAAGCTGCTGGTGTTCCTGCAGGGCAAACCCTCTCTGGTGAGCACATTTCCATGGAGCTCAGCACCCTGAACTATCCGTTACACTTCACCTAGCCTCGCAAACACTAGCTGCTCTGGGCATTACAGCAGTCACTTTTCATCAGAGCATCAAAGACTCCTCTGTCAGTAGTGAAGCGATAGCTGGACGGAGGGTAGTGGGGAAAAATTTCTTCCCTCGTTTCTCGCTCCCTTCAGTTTCTTCCTTTCTTAATGGCGGCACTGGTTTGTTTGGTTTGGTTGCACTTCAAAGACTCAAGGGGAAGTAACTAACTGAAGAAGCAACCCTGTATTTCCAAAATTGTGACCCTTTAGAACTAAAGTGCAATTACATTTTGAAAGAAACATATTTTCTCCAAGCAAGTTAATGGACCTTTCAAAGAGCCACAAAGTCCATTAGGAAGTTGAAAATGTGGTGGTGGTGGCATATGTCCGTCATAGAACCTTTACCCAGGAGACTGGGGTTTGTGTCGGTGTAAATTTAGTTTTCACTCACTGTTTACTTTTGTTTTTACTAGGCATTTGTTTTGGTCTATAGGCACCAAATTACTTGGTTAGGTTTAGGAAATTTGGTTAAAATATATGTTTTTATAACATATTTAAAATCCTCTATCTTCTAGGTTAGCAGGATGATGAGACCTGACCTCCTTGATCTGTATTTGGTTGACTGAAAAGGAGCAATGGTTGGCAAGGAATGGAAAAAAAGAAACATATCTGTGAAATGTGAAAAACACACATAATTCTTGAGAAAACATGTTTCATTCAAAACATGTAGAATGTAGTTTTGTTATGTAGGAACGTCGCTTTAAGGAGATGGGGCTACAGCTCAACAACATACAGAAACTGTAACATTACTTACTTCCATATGTGCACAGAGCATAAAGGAGTTCAGTGACAATGGCAACAGCATTTTTTAAAAAATTGTATTGGATCCAGAGATGGAAACAAACAGAAAGAGATAGACCAGTGGGGGAAAAAAAATCTGATTTAAGGATTATGGATTAGATTTTACGATAAACATCTGTAAAGTTCAATCCATGACTTGGATTAAAATCCTTCAGCAGCTGACTTTGTAATATTAATTGCTAACTGGTTTTGAAACATAAACTGTAACAGTAAATGAGTCTTTAGTTTCCACTTACCGACTACATACATTAGGTTAAGATCCAGCGTTGGCTTCCCCACAGTGGGCAAACACTACTACACAGTGGATGTAGCAGAGTTTTTTTAATGTATTATTACTAAGTAGAGCTCCATGTACTGCTGTACCTCGTTACATTTGCTAAGATATGACAGACAGTAGTTTATAACCCATAACATGCCCCCAAATCTCAGCACCTACTTACAGTTCAAATTATGCATATTTTGCAGCCATACAACAAAGACTTAAAATCCTTCTAACTTCAATTAGTCACTTGCTACCTAGTTTGTCTGATACATAACTATGACCTAATTGCAAAGAGCTATCTGTTGGTCCTTTCCCCTCCACCAAAGATCCAGCCATGTTCAATGAACCTCTCCCAGAAGACAAAGAGGCATCTGCAGCCTTGCAAAGAAAAAAAAAGAAACACCAGCTTCCCATCAGCCCATACCTTACAGACAGGCAGACCATGAGCAGAGGAAGAGGTTAGGTACTCATGTGGAAAAGAAGCCCCCTAGTAGTAATTATACTCCCAGCCATTACTCTTTTCTGACCACTCAAACCAACCCCCCAAGGAAATAAGTCTTACACCAGATATTTACTGTATGATCTTTGTCTTAGAGGAAACCTACATCTGCAGTGCAGTTATTCCCAGAACAGACATTACTCTTGTGACAATGACCCAGGCCACCAATAAAGGCTTCCCCTGAGAGCACCGCCACTGGATCCAGTGGAAAATGGTCTAATCTGAGAGGAGGATAAGTGTGTGGAAGAGAGAAAGAGAAAGAGAGAGGTTGTGTATGAGGTGGTTAAAATGAAAGATACATGACGGGATAATACAGAGAGAAATAGGTGAGAAGAATGTGTTTAGAAGCTATGAATAACCATTCTCATAGCCTGAGCTGAGGCACACGCATCTAATGTATGTGTGTATTTGTCTGAGATGTGTGTGTGTGTGTGTGCATCTGTTAGCAGAAGTCTCTTTGTGGAACTGATACCACTGGAGAGACTTGATTTATCACTATGTCCGAGAAAGAAAGGAGCAGAGAGGGAGGCAGTATGACAGCTTTATCAGGCCACTATACAGACCGCCATTAGCACATTGGGCCAGAGGAGAAAAACACAGATGGATGTTTGTGTTTTTTGGGCAATCTGAGGAATTAATCCTTACCAATGGGATATTATTGCATACCGGTGCTCACATTTAGTCATCTTGTATTCCTAGTTGGATTCTTTTTAAACTAGTCTTTTGTTTAGTTTTAAAGCTTTGTCTGGGAGTCAGAGGAGTGTCCACATGCAAATTATGGTTATTATAACTAAAACATAAATCAGGAAGGCATTGCCATTTTCTTTTCTTTTAATGAATTTGCTGGGAGAAGGATGTAGATTTGATGTCTTTTTTTAACCTGAACCAATTAGCTGCAAGTGGCATATCTGTCCTCTCCACTGTACTTTCTGTCAATATGGGAGGCTAAAAGTAGCTACATTTTTAAGCAAATTCAAATAAATATATTGATTACAGAGTCAATATATACAGTATGTAAGGTAGCTTACACCGTCCTGTTCAACTGTGTCAATGTAATCTGCGCTTTTTGTCATTTTCTTATGTTGCTATTTTTAATGAGTGAATTCCAAATCACAAAGCTCTGATTGATCTGCTGTTTCTCAGCTGAATCAATGAACAAAACACCAGATCTTTGTAAACAAATTAGAGATGTGGGAGGTGTAGGATAGGTTTTATGGCAAATGTCTATTAGTGATTTTTCTAACAGTTATTGTGATTTGCGACTGATTTTTTTTTAAAAGCTCCACTTCAACATTTATTGTGTAATAGATTAAATACATGATCCTCTTACATATAATTTAAATGGCATAGGAGATAGAGCAATTGCCACTAAGCCTATGATTGTGTTAAGTTCAATAAATGAAAGTAAAATGACATACTTTCAAAAAGAAAATAATTATGGTTCTCTAGACAATCTCTGGTGTTGAAATAGGTCATTCATGGCTCAGAAGCAGCATCCGAATATTTGACATTCTGCAATTATGTTAAATGAAGAAATTACAATGAAAAAACAATGCCCTGGGCCAGGTGTCCATTCATCCATCCATTATCTATACACCGCCTAATTCTCTTTAGGATCGCAGGGCGGCTGGAGTCTATCCCAGCTGACTTGGGGTGAAGGCAGGGACACCCTGGACATGTCACCAGTCTATCACAGGGCTACACAGAGAGACAAACAAGGACTCTCACATTCACACCTGTGGACAATAACCTCAGCATATTTTTGGACTGTGGGAGAAGGTTGGAGTACCCTGAGAAAACCCATGTATGCACAGAGAGAACATGCAAACTCCATGCAGAAAGATGCCAGGCCCAGGCCAGGGCGCAAACTGCGGATCTTCTAGCTGCAAGACGACAGTGCTAACCACCGAACCACTGTGCAGCCCTGGGTCAGGTGTGCTCCATAATTTATATTCTAAATTCCAGCCTTTGGGATTTGTTTGTTTCAAATTGTGATTTTTATTTGAAACTGATGTCAGTCCTACTGTCCAATTAAAAGCAATCAACTATGAACATAAGGAGTCACTGCATCATCACTAGACATAAGAAAATGTTAACAGGGCCAAGTGACAAATCAAATTTAACTGTTGAGTCATTTGAAAATGTAGGTATGACTTTGTTTTCCTTAAATTTCTTTAATGAAATTTAAATCTGAAATTCTTTAGTTTGTGCTGTTGTTAAAGTGATACAGAAATCTTACTAGGTCCAGCCTGGTAAGACTGTAATTAAGCCTTTATGCAAAAGTGACCAGGATGCTCATTCAGACAGGATGTCGACATTTTTAGTTGCTATAAGATCAGCAAAAGGAAGTGTGTGTCTGAAAAGGGTTTCATGTTATGACTTTAACTATGACCACCAAGTGCTAATGGCTCAGAAGAAGACATTATCCTTGGAGAGACCATTTATATATAGCATTTAAAGCAAACAATACTAGCTGGGTGGCTGCTTTTTACTTACAAAATGAAGAAAGAAAGAAAATAACAATATCATCCTCCAAGGTGACGTTCTATAATCCAACCCCAGTCATTGTGGTAGCACTTGTGACAAACCATATGACCACACAGACAGCCAACAATGTAAAATCCAGTGTCCATTAAGCTGAGAATTCCATTCTCTTAAACAGAACAAAATGTCACCTGTATTCAAAGGAGCTAAAAATACATGAGAGCCTTATCGCACAAAAATGTCACCCTGAGAAGACACCAACTGGAGCTGCTGCAGTGGCATTTTTTTTTTCTGTGGCCTGTGTTCATATACATCTGCATATCCTAGATAGGTAATGATGAGGCACAGTGGAGCAGAGCTCATTCAAAGCGTGGGTAAGGAATAGCTGGTAGCCATACCAACAGAGAGAGATGTGTGGTTTTATGACAGGTGAGGAGAGGGAGAAGTGGAGAGAACTGAGATGAGAAACAGAAAATGTAAAAAGTGTACAGGAGCAGAAACAGACACCCAGCCTGCAGAGAGAATCAAATTGTTCAGTTTTTAGTCCTGCTGGGGAAACCTGGACAGATAAGTCCTGACCACTCAGCAGGGCTGTTAAGCGACTAACAGTTGCAGAGTGAGATGGAAATCGGCAACTCATAGGTATCAGTATGCCCTACTGCATCTGTATGAATAATGCAACCTGAAGAGTGTTTGGCTGACACGAACATCCAGAGGTTAAAAAAAAAAGAAAGAGGAAAAATACTGGGCTAAGAACTCAGAGCTTCTACTGTAGGTCTGAACTGAATGGAACCAAGTCTCCAGTGTGCCTTCCAAGAATGTATAAATCAATTCTATTAAACTGGGAAGAACGCCAGTAGAATCCATTATTCTGACTGGTGTAAGGGGATCTCTGGAAGTTAAAATTGGGTTTGAGAAGTTAAGAGAGCAGAGAGAAGATAAGCCAACTCTGATTGTTATGATGGAAATTATTGAAGAAGTAAAAAGATCCATCCATGACAGCTGGTTACTTCATCTACTATCTTAATATTTGTCTTGATTATGATGCATCTCCTCTTACATTTGTCTCTGAAAACATTGTTAAAGGGGATTTGAGATCCCTTTGTTCTGTTTATCTCCTTTTTTGACCACAGGAGCACGAAAGCACCTCCAACACGAGGTAAAGCTACACTGAGGGACTGAAGCATGGCTTTTGGCCATATTTGCAGCCTCCACTCTCAGCGTGGCTTCTCAGCAGCTCAGGATGCCGCATATTTCACAATTATATTAGCAGCCCACAATTTAGCACTTTGACTATGTGATAGCTGCTTGTTTTTCAATTTCATTAGTGAAATTAGGTGAATTTAATTTTCAGCAAAAACCGTAAAGGTTACCTTGCAGTAGTTATAGATTAGTGCAGCAAAGGCCAGACACTAACATGCTGCTGTGATACAAACATACAGTGTTGCATCAGATGCAGTCAATAAGACTGCTTAGGCAGGGCTTTAACTCGACAAGACTGTGTTAGAATGATAAGAACAAGGTCTGGGTGCATAGAATCTGAAACTCCAGAGTATTTGGATTTAAGCTTGCCTCTACTGCTATCCAACTGTGCAGACATTATTGGTTCTGAGTGTTGTAGTGTTTTTTTTTGTTTTTATAAATATATATCTATTTCTTAAATTTTTTGGCAATGATGAAATTGCAAAGAGTGGATCTATGTTTGTGGTGACATTTGCAGTTGAGTTTCACTAAAAGCTACTTTCTACTTAAGAAATAATCCAGACTGAAATGGTTGGCATAGTGGTCATTGATACATGAGTGCTTAAAGAAAAAAATGAAATTTCAGGAGCAACATTTACAATATCAGTCTGCATGCTTCGATATACCATTTTTAGTAATAGTATAAAGCTAAAAAGAAAGTAGAGGTGCAACAATGAGCTCTCTGTAAGCGTTCTATATATAGCAACTGACTGCCATAATCCTAGTGCACTCTGTAAATGGAATAATATCCCATCTAAAAAGTTCTTATGGTTTCATGTATCTCATAGCTGTCTCTTCATCCAAGAGAGCCTGAGGTCAACAGTTGGAGACAAGGAGGCTACGGTGCCGTGCTGGGTTTGACATCGTATCCTGCCCCTGCACACATCATGACTCTGTTGACATTCACAAATAATTTCCATCTATTTTCCTACTCTGCTGTAGTAATCTGCAGTGACATTCAGAAAATATCGAAGCTGTGAAAGGCCATGCACGCTTAAACACACCTCCTCTTCATCGCCTCCTGTCAACATTTTTCTGAGCCTTTCCGGTGCTTTTAATCGTGATTGCGTTTTTCGCTCCTCTTACACTCCTTTCTATCTTTGTGGCACTAATTCAGCTTCATTGCATCTCATTAGTTTCAGAATAGGTTGGTGCACATTCGCTTTGATATGCAGTTTACTGCATATTCTGCATGGCCGCCAATTAGTGGGTATTTCAGTACCATTACAGTTCAATGTTGTGCACAAACCAAGAAATCTGGAGAGGCTGATTGTAGATAGCAGCAGTGTCTGAGATGCAGTCTGAATGCAGTGAGGGAAAACTGAAGCGAAGGACAATAACTCTGCCTGCTTGTCTATCATCTGTTTGTCCCTGAGTCAGCAATTTAACTTCCATCTGCTGCAGGAGAGTTTTTGCTCTGTGGGTATCAGTTGAAAACTGATGGCCGCAAAACATAAACGGTGATTATAGTCAGCTCCAGGATGGTGTCAGCAGTACTATGAAAGAATATGTGTTTGTGCAGCTCTGAATCAATAAAAATAAAAAAACACAATATTCTCTGATTTTCCATTTAAATGATTTTTGATTGAGGGTGTGAAGTTGGTGGTCAGTCTTGGCTGGGTTAGGTGGGTTTGTTGTTCCTATTGTCTTTCTTTTACCCTTATGTTGCCTTCTTTCTTTGATCATATACTCTATCTGGGTTTTGTCGCAGACTATTGATTGTTGTGTAGCTTTCTGTCAGGCTGTGATGAGCGAGTATCTTTCAAAATGGGTTTGAACAACGGAGATGAAAATGTTACATATGGGCCAGTTGGCATTCCATGAATGTGGCAGTGATTGTGTTACAAATCAATATTTAAGGGCACACAGGTTGTTTGGAGAACTGATATAAAATGACCCACATTTTACATTATTTTCTTCTAGACGTTACAATGTACCTGTTAAATGATAAGAGCCATCTACTACTTAGGCACAGCTGCACGTCAAGCTAAATACTAGCATCAGCAAGCTAATAAGGTCACAATGACAGTTCTACAATGACCTTACTAGTATAATGTTTACCATGTACACAATCACATTTCAGCATTGTTGGCATACTGACATTGGCTAAATGGTGCTAAACACAAAGCAGCAATGATGCTAATGTGAATGTGATTAGTTTTGCAGGTATTTGGTAAAACCGAAACTTTGACCTAATGATTAGGCTAAATGAAAGGTGACCAATCACCAAAGTGACTACAATTCAGCATACATGACTTCAGCAAATGTCATAGTAATCCATGCAACTCACTGAGATTTCTCACGTAAAACCACAAAGTCAAGGTGTCATAAACAGAGAATCCAGGGAAAGATCAAAAGAAGACATCATCTGAGAACCATGGATGCAAAATGTAGAGTCAAATGACACATAGTATATGGAAACAGAAATATTTCCACACACGTTAT
This sequence comes from Amphiprion ocellaris, assembly GCF_022539595.1. Classification (NCBI taxonomy): domain Eukaryota; kingdom Metazoa; phylum Chordata; class Actinopteri; family Pomacentridae; genus Amphiprion; species Amphiprion ocellaris. Next base: position 22,876,144 of record NC_072770.1, on the reverse strand, counting down.
GGAAATTTATGAAATTAAGTATTTTCTGCTGCTGCTTAATTCAAAGTCAAGGGACACCAAATATAGTCACCAAGGCTGAATAAACAACACGATGTCTGTTGAAACAAAATGGATTATTATAAGCTTTGCAAACTGCTGTTAATGAGATTGTGCCCGTGGTGGAATGTTTTGTGAGTTACTGATAAAATTCTCAAATTGAATTACAGAGTAATAACAATAGCCACTTGTCATTTGTTCTAAAAAAAAATTTATTTAAATTATACAGGGAAGCTAGCTGGTGTTCAAACTATTTGCATTCACACCTTTCCTTTACTATTGGAAGCAAACTAACAATTGATTGTCACATTTGTTCTTGCTATGACAGAACTGCAGCAAAAGCGTAAACACCCTGTGCATAATTAATATCTCACTAATATAAACATTTTTTCGCAATCATGCCATAACAGAACAGTAGTAAAATACAAGATTATCTTGTGGGGTGTTTATGTAACTGAAGTCGTACTTCTTGTGGTAATATAATGCCCCTTATTTCCCTCTTGCAATGAGGTGGTGTTTACTGTAACTGCTGGAAAATGGTTTTGTTTCTCTTTTTTTCTGAGACACACACACACACACACACACACACACACACACACACACACACACACACACACACACACACACACACACACACACACACACACACACACACACACACACACACACACACACACACAGGCTTTCTGACCAGCATCTCAATAACAAGCTCTCAAAGTAATTATGACTCACAGGGGAGACATAAAAAAACTGTTCACTTTTCCAAAAATGGTTCAGGCAAGATCTTGTCAGAAATGCAAGTGTAAGATCCATGTGTGTGAGCCTGATATCCACTCTGACGTGAAGCCATGGCTTTACCTGTCTTTAGATGTGTCAGGTAAAGGTAGCATAATGTGGGGAAACTTACATGTAATAATCATGTTTTCATATAGAGTGAATGGGAATTCTAAAACTTGAACTTGATTTTGTCAGTTGCCTGTACATGTATGTTGCCTGTAGACTGATTTCTATATAAAGAACTCTGATTTTCTGAGATACTCCACAGGATTTGAGTGCCTTGCCTCATTGCCTCTCTTCTGCTCCTCTATAGAGAGCCAAAAGTGTGCAACAGTGTGCAGTCAGTTAGAAATGGAGCCCGCTAACGTCCACAAGCAAGCAGCTCCCAGCACAACAAAGGCTCCAATAGAAACTCTACACAAGCAAAAATAATAAGTTTTGTCTACTTTTATTTGACACCCAGCCAACTTAATAGGAATGTGACCAACATCGGGACGAAGATCAACTTTGACAGGGGCTATTAATACATAGAGGGACAAAACAGGGAACAAGTATTATGATTATCAAACTACAGTCTTGCATGCCCAGATCTATCACCACACTGTGCCTCAGCACTGTGCCAGCACTGTAGACTCAAATATACATAATTTCAAAAATAGTTGGCAGTCAAATTTTAATAACAGTGTAATTTTGGTTAGTTTATCTATCAACAACTGCTCAGTCGTGTTCAGTCTCATGTAGTGCACAACATTGTTTCGGCCAATACCCAAGATGCTCGTTCGAGCCCCGTGGAGAACAAGTACAATGATGTCAGCAATAACAAACCTTTTTCCAATGTCACACAGAGATCCTTTAAAAAAATCAACAATCAAGAATTACATTTTCAACACATATGTACTGTATCTTGCAGTGGCCAAAAAAGCTCCATCAAAGCAGCCAGTTTTCTATGCAACCGTTGTGTGAAGTCATGGCTGGTGGAAGCAACAGTGCTGCAGTGTCAGTAACTCTTTACACATGGATGTATAAGCAAACATCTGCAGTGAGTTCTCACTCATCATCGAATCCTTAAAAATAAAAGCTAAATGATGAAAAGTGAACAGAAATTAAAAAAGGTGTCCCATTGAAAGCACTTAAAACCCTTTGAAGGAAAATTAATGTAATTAAGTACACAAAAGCGGTTAATTAAAATAAGATTAAGTTTATAAAGGCAGCTTTGATAAGCCTATTATACTAACAAATGAAAAGAATAATTCTATAAACTGATTTAAAAATTATATTACATTTTTTACTTACATACTTAAGAAGTTTAAGCTTCTTCATGTTTCTTGCTTTTCTTTTTAAGTGTCAGTTTACGTGTGGGATTGGTGTATGCATATATGCATGGACACATGCTGTTCAATATATATATATCAATGATGTGATAATAAAGAGAGAAACCACATTGAATTATAAAACACGTGTGACATCCACTTTCAATGCATTTGAGGCCAGTGGCAAGAGAGCATTGCAAAATCTGAGGCAATCATGAAAGAGCTCACCGCCTTTGATGTTCACATGAAACAAATGTCTTGTTTGGCGGAAGTGCTCTGTTTCTTTCACTCTCACACACACACACACACACACACACACACACACACACACACACACACACACACACACACGCAATAATTATCTTCATTAACATTTTAGGAAATGGTGAAATCACGTGCTGCATCTTATAAACACATTAAAAGAGGACTACTTATGATCTAGATAGAAAGTGTAACAGGCAAAGTTGGAGTAAATATGATTTTATAGCAGACAGTTGCCATATTATAGCCGGTCAAACAATGGTGCACCTAGTAGTGACATTAATTATAGCTCCGTTCAGCTAAAAGATATGCTACAGAGAGATAGCCAGCATGCACAATGCACGGCCCTGGAACTGGAGAGATGGAATAGATTTTCTTTTCTTTTGTCTTTGCTGTTCAGATAAAGGAAATTATCTGCCATGACAGACATCAGTAGATCCAACATTCTCACCCTAAACTAATCTAAGGCCCAGTTGTGCTCAGAAACTTTTATGTTGAAAAAGCAACATAATCTTCAGACTAGAAACCTAAACTTTTTAAATGTATTACTGGTCAGTGTCTGAAGAATCCATTTTCTTCAGTTCAACAATATTTTATTGAGTCAAATAAAGTCTATGAAATTACTGGCTGTCGATAGCCTCATGCTACACCTGCTGAGTCAATGAACAGGGTGAGTTGAGGTTGCCACGGAAACTGATTCCACTCAGATGTTGTTAACAGGCCGCAGACGAATCATTCAGCTGTACATTTAAGTGCTATACTACATCATTTTCTAACAGTGAACACAATAGTTACTTTCAAGGTTTGCTTGAGGCCATTTGATGACATCAGTAGAGATTTTCATCTGTAACCGTTAAGGTAAAATCACGGTCGAAACAAAAGAAGTTCCGGCATCAGATTAATAGCATGTGACCCTCATAGGGATGAATTTAAACTAATAAAATACATTACATGTAAGGTAAACTGACATGTCTAAATCTGTATTGTGAGTGATGCAGGAATTAATTATTCTCTTTGCTTGTGGCAAAATATTGTATTAAGCTGTTCTACAATAGACATTTCTCAAAGCAGATATTTTGACTTGTCACAGCAGGGAAACAATTTAGTCAAGAGTCATTCCAGTGAGACACCACTAACACATTTTCTCTTAGATGAGCCTTACACAGCTTAGACAATAATAAATGCTGATAAATTTAAGGTTTAACACAGAAGTGGGAGCCAAATTTCTGTGATAACAATTAGGGCCACCTCCTGACTACAGGCGTCAAATGACAAAAAAGCTGACAACATGGCTTGTACTTTGTGGTTTTCTTGCAATATTGTGGAGCCAGTTGTAATAATAAACAAAATAGCTTTTGAGCACAGAAACATGTTGGAAATATACAGCAGTTTGCATTTTCAGTTATTTTCTTTTGCCTGAGAAATCTGTCATGGGTCTGACTGACGAGTTCAACAAAGATCCGATTTCTGCCACGTTAAGAAACAGCAGCACATCAGCTACATTGTGATTTTTTTTACCAATGGAATTTTTTTTTATTGTTCCATTCTGTTGAATTTGGACTTATCCTCTGCTGGATGGTTTGGTGCAGCTGGCCAGCTCTGTTTTTTAATGTGAAAAAAATTGTCTGATTACAGTAACTAAAATAGTCAGGAACTGGAGATCTTCGTCTAAGAGGTGAAGAACCGAGACATTTAAAACTGGTTCAACTGAATGAAATGCAGCTTGTGATGTCAGAAAGTGCCTCATTGATCTATCTGGTTTGTGTAACTTTATCAAGGGCAAAACACATTTACACATGCACAGCTCTGAGCATGTCTGTTCATATTCTGCTTTTGCAGTCGTGTAAGTACATTGTGGCATGCATACCACATGAAGCAGTGATCTCTCTAGTGGCTGTGTTTGCAAGGCATTTTTCTGTGTTTCATTTGTGTTTGTGTGGCCTCAAAGGGAATCTCTAAACGATACAGTGCAGCAAAGAAAGACTAACAAGAGGCTCTGAGGCCACAATCTGATAAATTCATTACTTGTCAATGCTAATTAGTGTGTGTCTTACAATACAATTCATCCCTCTCAAGATTGTGACACCAGAATAGAAAAACTTGTGCAAACAAACAGCTTCAAATGGCAAAATCAATGTGCAGGGCCACTGCCGACATCAATACTCCCCAAAGCTGGGTTGTGCAGTGATTTTGGCATCATGTGTTACTAATTTAAGGGCAGCAAAACTATGAAAAAAAAATGTTGTGAGACTCCTACACATTTAGCTTCACTAAAGCGAGAGAGAGCTGTTTTGGGACATTATTTTTGCACTTGTCATGTGCTCAGTCACAGTTAGGCGGAGCCAAAGAAATACAAGTATACTATGTGTGATCATCTCTGTTGTACTGTATATGGTGACTAGTTCTCACTGAAAAGCCCTGGAACACCACGAGCAAAGCCTTTACTTTTGACATTTTCACTGAATATGTCTACTGTTTCTTCTATTCAGACTAATGCCTCTTATCTGCTTTTTCCCAGCGACTTGTGTTATGTAGAATCCAACAAGCAATTACAGTTTGTTTTGAGTGTCTTCACTGTCGTGTGTGTTTCTGTCCTGCTCTGACTGGTCATTAATTTCACCTTCTGTCTCTCTTACTAGCTGCACCTCCAGGAGCCCTTTTTTCCCATAATGGAAATCACAATGGCTGCTGCCTAATTAAACAAGCACTAATTTCAAGAAGATTAAAACCATTACAATTAGTCAGATAAAACAGAGAGCATTCAGGTGCCGTTAAAACAAGGTACTGGATCTATGAAATCAAAAAGGAAACATGCTTGTCTCTGAAAGTGTGTGTTTGTGTGTGTGCATTTGCGTGGAGGCTGAGAAAAAAAGAAGATGAAAGACCTAATTTAGGTTCATCATACATTTATATGTTTTTTCTATGGCTGTTGCATAATATGTTAAAAAACAGTATAAAGATGTTCTGTACTAGTGACATAATTTGGGTGAGAGGAGAAAGTCAGAGGTTTTTAGATGAAAATTTGTTCCATTTCTTTTCTGCTTGGCACCGGCACATCGCATGTGCAGGTGAAACGAGAAGCAGAGTATTGGTTGTAACATGAAAAGCAAACGAATGTTGTAAAATATTCTCTCAGTGGCTCAGCACAGCTTAGACAAATGTCCAGGCATTCTTAAGCAACAGAATGTAAATCACTATTCATTATACCACAGCAGTAAGAAAACAAACTCCACCTGGGAGCAAATCTACCAGGGCAATGCTCCACTCAGCCAGTCAGAGTGTGTGTGTGTGTGTGTGCGTGTGTGTGTGCGTGTGTGTGTGCGTGTGTGTGTGTGTGTGTGTGTGTGTGTGTGTGTGTGTGTGTGTGTGTGTGTGTGTGTGTGTGTGTGTGTGTGTGTGTGTGTGTGTTTGCTCCTTCTCCACCTCAGTGACTCTCCCTTTAAGAAGATGAAACAGAGCTGCAGCACAACTTCTATAGCAGAAAAGTTGCTGATACAAACTTTTATTGAGGTCCTCATGAGCCTCCAGTCCTCCAGAACCCCACTGCTGGTTAATATCTGACAGCGTTTGAATTTCAGTAAAATCTTTAATACACCCACTGAAATCACACGCTCATTCATCAAACTGCCATGTACGAAATGGAACTGATCCCAATATCTGATTCATGAAACTGTGTCAGTGCACCAGAAATAAACACAGCACACAATGTTCAGTCGTTAACAGCCATAATATGAAAACCGTGTAGCTTAAACTGATTCTCTGCTCCACCAAGAGTTATCCTAGTGTGGTGGCTGTTGACCGTTTCAAAGGCAGGCTTGCCCTACATACGCCATATAAAGCAGAAATAGCAATGTTGTTTCATATTTTGATTGCGGAGGTTTCAACCATAGGGAGAGCCTTTAAAGAAAGATTAAAGGCTGTCATAAGAATAAAATTTGGCAAGCAGTTGTGTTATCTCTCAGCTGCAGAGTGCCTCAAATTAAAAATGAATAATTTGGCAAATGTTCCATTTCCTTTGCATACCATAGTTCAGAAAGAAATGGTTTGATATTAAACTTGTAGTAACATTATTAAGGTCTATGCTCTCAGTATAGAAGCTCAGGGCACACTTATATTTGCACAAAAAAAGTCTGCTTAAGGAAGTAACATCAGTGGTGCACAAATATCAAGAAGAGGAGAACACACACACACACACTGTCAGAAATGTTTTTGCAACAGTTTTGCAACTTTTTCATCATCATGGGTGTGCTGGTTGAGACATCCAGTTTACTCCCTACTGCATATATCTGACATATCAGTATATTTAGCAACACATCCGTGATTGATGACTATGTCAAATTTCAGGTAGTACCTCTGAAAAATGTGCAACATCTATATTTTGGCTGTTTTCAGAATCCTTTCCTCGATCAGTAATTCACTACTCCCTATATGCTGGCAGCAGGGAGTCTACATGCCATGGACACATTTGTTTATCCACTGCTAGAAGGGCACAACATAGTTGATGGAGCATTTGTTCTATATTGCATGGGATTTTAGACACAGCCTGTGGATTTGTAAGCTGCAGATGTCCACGCAGCTGCCTGCAATTGAATCGCTGATACTGAATGCAAGTTGTGACATTACAAAACTGTAGCACGTAGCAGAAACAGAGGAGAAGCCCGGAGAAGAACACCTGTTGCAACCCGATGAATGAAATTCTTTTAAACACACAAGCCCACTGCTGGTGGATATGATTTTAGCATTTGTTTGGTGCTCAGGTCTACAAATATAGAGACTGTAGATGTGTCTATACCTGGTTCTCTTTCTCTTTAGCCTTGCACAGTTTTAACGTAAATGACCACCGGGCATATCCTCTCTTTATTACATGCCGATATATACACCACAGCCACAACATTAAACCACCTGCCTAATGTTTAAATCCCACTTGCGGCAGCAAAATAGGTCTGTTGGGGTGTCCTGGGGTGTCAGGCACTGGAATGTTGAAAGTGGATTCTTTGGGTCCTGTTGGGCCTCCATGGATCAGGTTTGTTCCAGCGCATTTTGAGATTGTTGAATTTGACTGTGCTCTGAGGAATTTGGAGGTTGGGCCAATGCTTTGGCCATCATCAAGCTATTTTGGCGCAGTTTTTGTGTTGTGGAAGAGTGTATTGTCCTTCTGGAGAGATCACTGGCATTAGAAAGTGCCACTGTCGTTGTTGGTCTGCAACAATGTTTAGATAGATGGTATTTGTCAAAGTGACATCCACATGAATGTCAGAACAAATGGTTTCCCAACAAAACATTTGCTTTATACTAAAATGTCATTCATTTCAACTGTCAGTGGTTTTAATGTTGTTGTTGTTGCAAATATATCATACCCCTGACTCCAAAATCAGTTTGTTTTTTTTTTAAAACTGTGAATACGTGTTAAATGTCCACCAGTCCAAGAACTTGCCAATAATATCCTTTACATTTTGAAGGTGAATATAAGTATTCAAATGTTTCCTCTTAATGATCTCCAAGGTGTAATATCAGAAATAGCAATGAGCACTGAATGCAGCACTGAAACGACTTCACCTGGACTCCACAATAGCCCACTGATGATGATGATGGTGGCTGATAGATGTATAAAGACAAATTACAGGATACCCCATTAACACTACATTTTCCTCAGCCAGTGTAAGAGCACAAGCTGAGGAGCAATTTGGGTAATTTTGCTCTGCGTTTCTCCTTTTTCTTTAACAACAATAATTATCTGTGGAAAACATCTGCAGGATGCGTTGTCTCCCCCCTTCCATCCTTCTCTTTCTTTGTCTGATCAATGTCTTTTCCTCAGATCTCTTTCTAAATTGCTCGAGTTCCTTCTCGTCTTTCTCTTTTCCCCTCTTGTTGTTTCACTTTTTATCTCAGTCTCTCGTCTTGTCTCTTACTCAGTTACTTTTCTCCTCAATGAGCACCTCCTTTTGTCTATTTTTACAGACCTCTGGGTCCAAAGAAACCGAGTTTATAAGCTTTATATCTCCATATTGTTCACCTGACTGATTTAAAACAACTCAGAACCAAATTAATGAAGATGGCATGATTACATCTCACACCTTTGCTGTGTCAAATCAATCAATCATATCGTATTTTTAGTCTGTTTCCTGCAGACTGTTTATTACAGGATGCTACAGCTGACACTTAGCATTTGTATGTGTTTTTACTGAAACCACATCTTTAAAAGAGTAAGTAAACATCAGTTTGGGTTCAGTCTGACATTAAAAGCTGCAGTTTGCGTCTGTTTAAGACTTTCTTTCATGCCTAAAACAAATATGTAAATGCAAAAGTTCCTCAAAGACAATAATTGACTCAAACCCTCAATTGAACTAAGAAAGGCAATTACATTGGAATCCAAAACATTTTTCTCTGTCTTAACTCTCCTCTTTGCACAGCATGACGTTCCTCAATCCCATTTGGAGTGGGGACATTGTGCCACTGAGACAATTAGCTGAAGCTCCTACTCACCCCAGTGGTTTCTCCAGTCGACTGGCTGGTGATCCAACAATCTCACCAAGAGTGCAGAACATCTGACCCAAAAAGTCCTGGAGGGAAGGTAGCAGCGAAGAAAAGAATGGATGAAAGGAAGGAGGGAGGACATGGTTGTGGACGTGAAATAGAAAGTCAAAAAATCACGGTATAGTCAGAATTAAAATCTAACCTCAGGAATAATCCATTATTTTATAATTATGTCCCTATACAACTAAACTGCATTCTCAATTACATTTTGAGGTAAACTTTTTATGTATTTTTGTGAAAAAAGAAGAATCTTCACCATTTTTGTGGCTGCGTTCCTGTTGTTCCTCTTCAGAAAACCAATCATATATTAGATGGAGCGGATTTGTCACCATGGCAACTTCAAACGTGAAAGTTTTGTGTTTTAACCAAAACTAGGTTTTTTTTCCCTGAACCTAACCATGTAGTTTTGGTGTCTAAACCTAATAAAGTTAAGCCTAAGAACAATGTGAACCCCAGTCTCCTGGGTGAAAATTCAGTTATGGACTCAACTCCTCCCTTCCAACCTCCTAATGCAGACTGTGTGGCTCTTTCACACCAGAAGTATTTCCACTGATTTGTACTTTTACCTTTCAGGGAATAATTATTATTCTTTTAATGCACAAATGATAATGCAGTTTAGCTGTGTAGGAACATCATTTTTGTGAAAAAGGGTTGTCTACTACCACTGAAATTCATGCAAATTACAATATTTTTGTTTTATTTTGTTTCCAAAGAAGCTTATTAACTCAGGCTCATTCACATTTGCAGGTTAAACTTTAAACAAATTAGTGTGTGCATCCATAATTTTAGCCAACAGAACAATGATTTATGGTGTGGCATCTATCAAAACCACAAAATTAAAGGGAGAAGTGATCTATTATGTGGGGTGAACTGTACTTTATACTATACTTAGCAGACAACTATAATGCCTGATGTGTTGCTGTCATCTGTGACAGAAATAGTTCTCTACAATATGTGATCTGCTCAACCATGTGACATCATATCCAGTTTTGGTGTGAAATGTAAAGAAAGTTTGTGGAACAGAACTGAAATGTAACCCAGAAGGTTATGTCTGCATGATAAGCATGATTTAATGCAGTGGTTCCCAACTGATCTACCCTCAGGGTCCAAAATTTCCATTAAAATCAGGTTACGGTCCACACATCAGCCAACTTAACACCCATTCAGTTTATTTTCATCCATCCATTCCACCTGCCAGTAGACTCAAACCTGGAGGCGTCCTGCCGTTAGGATACAGACCTAACTACTGTGTAACCATAAAATTTTATTTCAAAAAAATTCTAACTTAAATAAATGAAAGTAAGTACAAGAAAGAAGAAGCTTTGTCGTAAGAAAGAGCAATTAGGGCTTAAAACGAGCATTAAAATAATCTTACTAGTATCTATTACAACTATCCATCCATCCATTATATATACACTGCTCAGTCCTCATTAGGGTCGTGGGGGTTGCTGGAGTCTATCCCAGCCGACTTGGGGAGAAGGCAGGGGACACCCTGGACAGGTCGCCAGTCTGTCATAGGGCTACATATACAGACAAACAATCACACCCATGGACAATTTAGAGTAATCAATTAACCTCAGCATATTTTTAGACTGTGGGAGGAAACCGGAGTACCCGGAGAAAACCCACGCATGCACAGGGAGAACATGCAAACTCCATGCAGAAAGATCCCGGGAAAGCCGGGACACAAACCGGGGATCTTCTAGCTGCAAGGCAAAAGTGCTGACCACTAGATCCGAGATCAACAGAGACACTATTGGAAGGGGTAACAAACTTTGAAACATGGCCAGCAACAATAGGCTACTTGTACCAGCTGTGCCTCTGCTTCAAAGTAAAAGTGTCAGATATTCCAAAGTATTTTTTCAACCCAAATAATTATGACCCACTTAGAATGTGCCCACAGCCCACTTTTGGACCACAACTCACTTGTTGGAAACCACTGCTTTAATGAATTGTAATGGATGACAGACAAATGGGAGAAGATGGAGGTAATCAATCCACTATGAATGACTGATACATGATAAACAACAGTGTAGGGCATTAATATAAAGACCTATTAGAAACAGAGGGACTTAGCTTCAGTTCTAATAATGCCTTTGTCTAGACAAAGTCTCCCTGCACTGATCAGGTTCATCAGACTCCCAATTTTTGAGAGGAAAGGCAAAGAATCTCGCCATGTATTTAGTTTCAGCAGAGTCTTTTCTGAACTAATCACAGCCAGGATGTGGGACAATGAAAGCCAAAAGTTCTTAACTTTGGCCTTGGCAGACAGGGCACACTGAATAATTCATCACTGGGCTGTAGTGTGTTTCACTTCAGTGAGTCTCCGTTCTCTTATGCCTACTGAATCCATGAAAGAGCCTGGAGAATCTCATAATCTTGACCGTGTTATAAAAACTGCTGAAAGACATAACGGCTAAATATTTCTCTTCACATTATGGCCATTGTGCAGCTCATTGAGACTGCAACAATAGTTACGAGCTGCACAGATGGCTCAGTTTGGCTTTGAGCTGTTTTATTCTGATCAGTGACACCATCTTTCCTCCTGAGTGGAGGATGATTAATGTGAGACAGCAGCCATGCAGTGTCGGTGTGAGAGAGATGCTGGGACCTACGTTGAGCTCTGCGGGCTTCCAGAAAAGTTGGGCGGCAGCAGCAACAACAATAACAACAGAGCACATCATATACCAAGACACAACACTAAACCTAGCACTCCTAGCACTGCTCAAGACGGTGAAGTGTGAGCAGAAAGAAAACAACATGCTGTGCCAGAACGAAACCAGAAGCACCATACAGGTGTAATTAAAGCAAGAGATGGAAAAAGGCAAACCCAGTTATCCAAATACATCAAATAATCATCCAGACCGATTATTTTGGTACCAAACATTCGTCAATGCTTACTGTTACCATAGTTTCCAGACATGCGAATAAAATCAGCTCATGTTTTCCAGGTGAAACTATATAATCATGTACAATGTAATACATTGCTAAAATGGAAACTAATGGTTAGAAGCATTACATGATTTTTTCTACTTGATTGTGTGGCAAGTTATTGCACACAAGTTATTGTTGTCTCACCGCAGTGCCACCACAACAACAACAACAAAAAAAAGATTATGAAAGACTCAATCATGGACACTATAGATGAACATATGTATAAACTGCATATTTATAGCACAATTACAACATAGATAACAGTTAAGGCCTAAAAAAACCAAAAACAATCTGTGTTTAAAGAGAAAAATAACGATTTGTATTTGGATACTTTTCTGATCAGGCAATAAAAGGGATTTGCTTTATTCCATCTAGTGGGGAAACATGCAGCAGGCAACACCCAGTTCACACAAGCAGAAACAGAAAACCTAAAGATTTCCAAAATGAGACCACCGATAATAGAGTTTGTACCCTTTTAAAGCATGTGAACACTTTATTAAACCAAGCAAGTTTTTTGTTGTTTGTTTTTCTTTCCTTTTCTTTTTCAGAGCAATTCAAGCCAATAATTCAGACTTTACTCAAGAGTGGCCTCCATTTATCTGTGGTTCAAGGATAAAATAAGTATTTGTACTCACATGTTTGGACAGGTCTGGGCTTTTGGAATCAACATCATACCTGAAATGAAACAAAATAAAAGCAGAAAAGCTGTTTTTACTTCAAAAACTATGAGGGGACCCTTATCTAAGTGGAGGCATGTTAACTGATATGCTCTAAAAGAAACTATTTAAAATGAGAACTGGTGATCTGCCACTACTGGAAAGAGAACAAATGTACTCTCAGTACACTACACTTATCTTGCTTTTGTCTTTTTGTTTTTCAAGTTTAAGGACATTCAGGGAAGAGAATAAGTCTGACAGTAATTGGGGATAAATTAAAATGAAACTAACCAGTTAAAGCAGGATAACGGATTAAAGCAAAATAAGACCACATTTTGATGTGCTACATTTAAAACCACGACGTGTAATGAGGTGGTGAGCATCATTATGGGAAAAAACAAGGAAGGTAATCATATGTGTAAATCCAGAATGAGGCAAGATAAAAGCAACTGAGATCTTGGTACCTTTTCAGATGTTACTATTTGTGGTGTAGAGTAACCATGGAAAGGTTCAACAAGACCTTTATGCTCTTCCATAGTAAAGAGAGGTGGGCCTGACCTGATTTGCATGTGAATATAAAGCAATGAAAGTGAGGAAAATGGAGGATTTGTCATGTGTCAAGCTTAACACCTGATGAAACGATGGATCCTGTTCAACACGAACTCACTCAGGCACAAATACAGAGTAATATTCTGAATAAAAGAAAATCTGATTTATTTTTGTTGAAGTCATTTGTAATCTTCAACTCATGTATTAATTGAAAGGAACGATCAAATGATAGGAATTGCTCGTTTTTTTAAACATATAAAGGCAAGTCGTGTTAAGGGTCATTCTGCTGAAAAAAGTGAAATGTTTGTGTGATTTTGAAATTAAATGAATTTCATACATGAAAGAGCTGAAAAAAACTACATTAAAAGCTGTTAGACATTCTTTGTATCCAGCCTCTTTAAAGCTGGCTGTTAAACCTGCAAGCTGGCCAACATCACAGCCCATGTGAAAGAATGATGATGTTGTTTTTAAGAATGCTACTTGTGTAAGAAAAAATAGATAGAATGGGGCTTAAAGATCTCTGGGAGACAATCTGTCTGTGTCCGTTAAAGAAATTAAGTAATCAAAATCAAGATTGGTGCTGCATAGAGGTAAAGTCCTGCCATTTCTTGTTTGCCCCACTGGACCTTTTCTGGGTACAATATGTGAACAGTAGTCAATGGCAAGAGACAAATCATTTTTCAAACCTATTTGAATTTTACCATGAATTACAAATATGGTATTTGTCAATTTGAACAATTGTCTTCCGAGTCAAGAAAGTCAGTTTGCTGTAAAGGCAGAAAAGTACTCTCTATGCATTTTTAATACACATCACAAACACAAGGCGGGTACCCCGGCAGTCACCTCGTTCTTCCAGAATGAGTGAAAAAGTACTTTCACAGTTTCACGCTTCAATTCAATTCAGGCCAATTCATGTTACCTTTATTTATATAGTGCCAAACTACAACATAAGTTATCTTAAGGCACTTCACAGAGTAAGGTAAAGACCTTACAGTAATATATTATAGAGAGAAACAAAGGTTCCCTTTGAGCAGCTTGTGTCTTGATGAAAATGTTATGGAAATGTTATTAGGCTCTACCCGATAATACTTTTACAGAAAAGTGACCAGTGTGTTAAATCAGGCATGGGGTCACCATGTGCAGTCCCTGTCAAATTTAAAAGAAAGCCTCGCGCGTCCAAAAGGGAAACATGTCACAAGACTAATTATTCAGGTTATCCTGCCCTCCTTGGTTACTGTTGCTACACCTTATGACAAACATTTCTTTATAGCATGGGACTCTAATTTGGAAGTATTTTTTAATTTTTTATTTTACACCAACATAAACAAAAACAAGCTTCTCTTTTCTAGTCAATATGACACGCGATACCATTTTCCAAGAAAATGCACACTTCAAGTATTATAGATTCGCTGTAGTACCTGTTGCACCACCAGTTGAAGACACTTGCTGCTAACCACTGTAGCAACAAGAAGAGGAAGGCAGTTCCATGTTGGCAAGCAGAGCCAGTAAAGGGACACAGTGACAAAGTCTTCCGTGATGCTTAATGACCCCCGGCTAACATACATGTATTACATTAAGCCAATATTAATTTAGAAGATCAATTTCACACTACAGTGGTATATCTAACAGCTGTTTTCACTGCCTATGCTGTGTCAATATCAATATCAGCTTATGACCAATTAAAGCTGTGCTGATTCTATATTATCAATTAATCAGTTCTTGATCGATATTTTCCCAAGCACATGAAATCAGTTATTTAAATTTACAATGTATTTGTGATAGTGGAAGTAAGCAAAAGAACGGGCTAAGATTCTTGTCGTGACAGACTTAATGTACCTGGCTGGTGTCGGTGAGCTGTGTTTGCAGGTGGGGTTTAGCAAACTGTCGGTTTTTATGCTAAGCTAACTGTAACAGCAGTGCTCTCAATCATCACAAGACAGAGGGAGAGCGATGGTAGACAGAGGGTCAGAGATGAAGTGCAATGATGATACAAAATCACTCACAAGTCAAAGCGAAGGTTCTGCTTTTCCTCAAAAAAGTAGTCCAAGATGTACTTTCTAACAAAGTCGGGGTTTAGAGTGTTGTCTATTACCTCCGTTCTGCCAAACTGTAGGGAGAGAAAGACAGTTGGAGGTCAGGAGAGAAGAATGATGAAAGAAGAAGCAAGAAAACAAAACACAGTTTAAAAACAAATACAGTTAGTAGTGTTGCCTGCTTGCACTTAAACTTTTTCCTCTGATCTGTTTCATCTGTTTTGCAGCATTTCTCTCATTATGCATGCATATACATAAATTTACAGAGGCCTGATTTATGGAGACACTTTCGCATGCTGTTGCTGTGCAGGGGAAACCAGTGGTGTGTTTCCTGCTTCCTTGATCCTCACCCATCTCCCACATTAATTACAGCAGGATAACTCCCTCATCAGCCCCACAGAGAGAAAGAGCTAAAGAGATGAGGAACATTTCTAGACAAAGAAACAACATGGGCAGACTTGCAGATTAAAAGGGCAAGAAAAAACACAGCTGAAGAGGTATGAAAAGCAGGCGGAAGAAAAAGGGGTACTACTGGAGTGTAGGCTGGGGCTTTGGACAGAGAAGGAGGTGGAGGAGTGGGAGTGGGAAAAGAGTAGGAAGAAGAGAGGATGAGAAAGGCAGTGATTAAGACTTCCTAATTAGAAGGATTCTCACTCCCATAGTGCCAAATGCAGGGAAATATGCCAGAGAGAGGCTGGCAGCGACCCTGCAACGCCACATGCATATTTGCACATTTGTACAGTATATTTATACATCCATATACTGTACAAAAAGGTGACAAGGAGTTTCACATTTTAGAAATAGTACAAACATAAACCAGCTAAAGCCGCCTGGATTTATATTTAATCAAATGTGACTTAAAAATGAATAGAGAAAATATATGTATTATCTCATAGGACAACTTATACTGAATGGTTGGTTGAGCAGTGCTGCTTTGCTGAGAAAAGTGGTTGGCACAAGCACAGGATAAGAATAGAGTCGGATGAGAGCCGTTGGTTAACATATGGATGAAATTAGCATGTCATTTGTGAGCATACTGTATAGTGAACTACAAGCAAAAGCATGCCTGCTTTATACAGTCACAGGCCATGTGTGCAGTATGAGGAAGTAAACAATTTTTTCTGTTTTGTTCACCTTTTGTGTGTACCATCAAATGCATATAAAAGCCTTCAGAAAAATGAATACAAATGTTTGTACTATTATTGTGTCTCTCTATAGCAGCAGGTTTTTCATGCCAACTTTGATTGTGGCTGTTCAGAACACCCATAAGCTGTTTGTGATGGGCAAACCCTCAGGCTTTTAGTCATATTTATGTGCTGGTAACTCCTCCAAAGATACTACGCAAATGTTTTCACAGGCAAAATGGTGCTTAATGTGACTACTCAGCCTTCATGTGTAAAATCTGTGTGTCACTGAGTTAGAGGCCGTCAGAATACACGCAACTTTAATTTGAATATGAATAATGCGAGCACAACATTAAGACCACAATCTTTTCTCATTTGCTCCTGTCATATGTTTAGTTATGTATGCTCAGTTTTCACTGCATTTAAAAAGTCCTAGAACTCTATGGAAACATCACCACTATGGCTACAAGTATTTGCAATGGTTCAAAAAGGAAAGAAAAAAAAGTTGCATTTCTTTATTTCTTTCATTATTTATTCTACGAATATTGGAAAAAATGAAATCTGCCCGCATGTGTCACCATTACTGGGGGCAAAATGATGGATCTAATGCTACAAATAATTTTGCAGCTTGCATTGCTAATTTGTTCCCATGCTTGTCTCCTGTCAGCTCTGTGTAAATAAAGCCTGCAGTTCAGCCTAATAATGCTTATATTTTTGTCACATAACTGTTGGTTGCAGCTGAGTTACTAATGATTTTGCTGTTTCAATGGGGAGTGCAGACTTTACTTTTTATGCATGGAGAACAAAATAATTCTGTTTAAATATTATGATTTTTAGCTTAGATTTGGTTAAGTTTCCTGATGGAACAGGACATCACAAATAGTTGAAGAACCATTGTAAAGCTGAAAATTCAACAACTTTGTTTGCGTTTTCTGGTTTTGGGGTTCATAAGATTAAACAAACTACTTCTGACATTTAGGTTAATTAATGATTCCAGGCAGTCATTGACTGGTACATTTATTTTTTTTCTTGCTAGTTTATCATAATTTTCATCTTCAATCATTCAGGCTTCATATTTTACATAACTTTAAGAGCCCAATCTGCCTATTGGAAAGCTGCCAAACTCTAAGGTTTCATTAGTATTAAAGAAGACATTTGCAATTATGAGTCAGGCTTGTTGTTCAATAATGTGGAAGGCAGGCACTGTAGGTCGATGTATGATTAAACCACGACTTTACAGTTAGTACAATGAAAACAACACATACAACACGTTGTGGTCAGTGAGGACAACATAGCTGATATAAACCCAAGCAGTTCTGTATTTTTACACAATGTTGAAGCCTTCTTTTAAACTTGTATGTTTCTCTGTGTGAACTCTCTTAGAAGCAGAAGGGAACACGGATATTGAATTACTCCGACTTTGTAAGGGAACCTGAGGTGTTGATGAGGTTGTGAGCACATGTTAGTAAAGAGGTGGGAGATGGCAAAGATGAGCTCCATAATGTGATTTCCCCGCTGAGTGGAAGAGACAATACCGAGCTGCAGAGTTCATTAGATACTGCTGGGCTGCTGGCACTGGCTAATGAGAATCTGGCATGAAGTCCCTAACCTGCACCCCCGACATTTACACACATACATGCAGAGCAGCTCAAACACACGTACATACAGCAAACTGAACTCTTCAGCCAACAGCTACTGTAGAAAGCTGCAGGGTCTGATACTGAAATGTGAACATGCTCCTAAAACACAGTCACAATGTGAGTGAGAGCCTGGTGTAAAATAAGGCTCTATCAAAGAAGAGCGATAACAAGACTTGAGTATAATCCTCTGTTATCTTTGTGGTTTTTCTGTCCCAAACCTGACCTCATCATCTTCTACCCCGGAGCACATACGAACCACCGCTGGGAATTTGTGACATCTGAATGTGCTGTAGTTCTTTGGCCACTGTGGGGTTTTTATTTTCCTTGCAGCATGTGCAGTAGGTGGTAACATGGTGCTGATATAATGAGTGTTGAGCTCTCACAGAAAGATGTAAATGACAGTAGTGTGAATTTAATGTGTAACTGGGCTCTTTCTTTCTGTTTTGGCCTTCAGTAAAAATCACTGGGGTGCGTTTAAAGAATTCCCAAGACAGAGAAAACACAAAGACTATTGAGCCACTCCCCAGAAATGATACAGAGTAAAGAGCCAAACAACGAGCTAAAAGCCGTTTCTTACTTATACAGACCAAGTAAGCGTTGTGTTGCCTCAATGGGAAAATAAATCTCAGGGTTTGTTAGGGCTTTGAGCCAGAGCTGTGATTGTGTGGATTCTGGATGCTTGTACACAGGCAGCTGATTCTAATATATATACACACAGACACATGCACCAACACACACATCAAGACACATCAATGGCACACAATAGTCACAAAACTGCTTTGCACCTTTTTATGTGTATGTGATAGGGGTTTTCTTTACTGCTGTTGCACTGAAGTATGTACTGCTAATTCTAAAAGTAATTTGCAATGATTAACTTATTACAGGATTATGTTTGATTTCACCCCCGGCTTCATCAGTCCTTCTGTTGTTGCTTTCCTTTATTAAGGACAAGCAAATGGATAAAGTGAAGTAATATGACAGTTTTTGGAGCTGGACTCCAGAATCTCTCTGTGAGGTCAGGTTGTGGATTTTACAACAGTAATCTGTGTTTTTCTAAGATATATTCCAGTCACCCAGCTTGCGCGTACAGAAATTGTTTAGAGACAAAGTCTATTTCTGACAGTTGAGTTGGTCAATACTGCTTGTTTAACAGCTTGTTTGTAGCAGTCATAGGCCTAACTTATGTTTCCTGTGGCATTTCAGACTTGGTCTTAGATGTTTCACTTTCTTTGTTGTTTTGGACTGGGAGCCATTGCTGTTATAACTTGGTTTTTAAAATAACAGCCTCTGGACGAAGACAAAACTGTCCAATCAATCCTAGCATAAAATCACCCTAAAAATATTTTTTCCACTAAATCTAGAGCAGAATTCTTTAAAATAGAGGTGAATGAGCATATTATTAAGCACACAATAACTTTGGCATCTTAAAACTATGGGCACGCTCTTCATCAAATAACAGCTGCATTAACATGGAAGACATCATGCCTTGTGCAAGAAATACTGGAGGAGATGGAAATCATTGTCAAATGTGACCCCAGCCTGACCGCTGTGCTTGAGGCTCCTGTCAGAGGATGTTATTTAAAACTTCCTGGTGATTCACCTGTTTGACTTTGCTCTTTCAGTCCGAGGTGTTTAGTGTCGCTCACACAGCGTCACCTGGAGCCGCATCAGTTCTCAACACTTCTTAATAATATGATTATGGATGTGATGGTTCAGCTCCACGAGGAGGGGACTGATTTAAATATTTCATGGAGAACAGGACAGAGTGAAGTGCAGTTTGACTTGAAAATAAACTGAAGTGAAATGCTCATTATATTAATCATGCTTTGCATACTTGATTGGATTAGCAGCCTGTCTAAACAATCATACCAGCAAAATAAATTGCCTTTTGTAGGAGGTGTGATGGAGAATTTAATGACAGAAGGACCTTTACATATGCGTACGCCTGTATATTAATCATAGACACATATGCATACGCTACTTTCTACGTCTGCAGTGTTTCAGCTACATTCGAATGAAGCCCACACAACCATCTGCTGTGAGTTGGTAAACACAAAGACAGAAAATAAAGGT
This sequence comes from Amphiprion ocellaris, assembly GCF_022539595.1. Lineage (NCBI taxonomy): Eukaryota > Metazoa > Chordata > Actinopteri > Pomacentridae > Amphiprion > Amphiprion ocellaris. The sequence continues at coordinate 22,856,217 of NC_072770.1, read as the reverse complement.
CTTGAAACTGTAATAAAAATTATCACACATATATAAATACATATGAATTGCATTAAGTTATGGTCTATTATATATTTACAATAGACCAAGTTTTGGAAAGGTGTGAAAATATTATTGTAACTTGCATATAAACTATATAGTTATAAATATCACAACAGTTATTATCACTCATTGGGCATTTATTAGAGCCTCTACCCATTTTCTGTTTGTGAGAACGCTGATTGTCTTGTTTTGTCAGAGATTTCCTGGTTCATAACAACCAATATTTCTGTCTTTTACATGTTGTATTCCTAAGCACTAAAGTGAACTGTATAGGTTAGAGCGTTGCTATTTGTCTGTGCTTGTTTTGAGGCTAATTCTCTGTGTAGTATAATTCAGGAACTTCTACAGTAACATCTGGCTTTAAAGTTAAAACCAGTTTACTTTATTTAACCCTCATATACCTACCATAATTTGTTGTGACCCTAGCTTTTATCCATATTACTATTAGATCATTACAGTGTCTGTTTTTTGTTTTTGCTTGTCAACAAACCTTATGAATAGTTAGTTACTTTTTGTAATTTTGACATCGTTTCCGCTACTTGTCACTATCTGCAAAGACAGAAATGTAAAGATAAAGGCTTCATGTTTTCTGTTTTTGATCCCTGATTTAGAATTCATCTCATGTATTTCTTTTCTCTCATCAAATGGTTAATTAGAACGAAATTTACCTGCAGTCCACAACATTAGCTTTTATCGCCTGGATAAACAGACAGAATGGTTAGATGACAAGTGTAGCGAGCTGATGGTAATGCTGTGCAGACTACACAATCCAAACCAGATACAGTAAAAGCAGGATTAATGCCTCCCCAGGGTGCTGTTTGGTCCCCAAAATGTCAACATATTGATCATTATATTGTGATCCTTTCTTTTTGTTGGCTGAAGTCTCCAATTAGGGAATATTTCTCTGGCATTTCCAGACAACTGATGGCTGAACAGCTTTAATGAATTGTTAAAACCAACTACTGCGTGCTCACAGTGAGAAGAAAAACAAAGGATAGAAATGTCTTAACTAGAGCACCACCGCTCCACCCTTATGCACACAGAGAGCACAGCAAGATCTTAATTGGACACTAGTCCCGTCTTCTTTTTTTTTTTTTTTTTATTTGTGTGAGTGTGTATGTGTGCATGTGTGTGTACACTCACCTCTCTCCACTGTTTGGTTTCGACACCTTGCGTATAGAGCACGCACACTGTGAAAAAGTACCAGATAGGTACATAAAAGGATGAAATATTGTGAAAGGAAGAGAAAATGAAAGCCAGGGAGAGACAGAAGAATAGCAAGAGAATTAGAAAAAGGCAGGTAGATTCCAAATGGAAAATCAATGGGAGGGTTTTAGCTCCAGTACAGTGAACAAACAGCTATGGTACTCTGAGTAAAACAAAGATTTCCCAAATCACAGGACAGCATAGTCACAAAAACAGATAGCACTGAAGAGAAGAAGGATAAAAGAGAAAACTAGAGCCGGGCAGCAGCAGTAGCAGCAGTATTTTAAAAGAGCAGAGCACCAGAGCAGAGATGACAGAAGAACACAGACTGACACTGAGAAACAGCTTCTACAATGTACTCACAGGGATCTGACTTCGAGAATGTGTCTTTATCCAGCAGATTTCTGGAAAATGAGGGAAGAGAATAGAAACAGTTGTTACTCTTTATGGCAAACTGCAATCATGTAGGTCTGATACATATGTTCTTGCTATGAATAACACGATTCAAATTCTGCGTCCTCTATGCCCTCAAAACTGTTGCTTCATTAGAATTTTTTTTGTTTTTTTTGGGGGGGGGGGTTACTTTGGGTTTTGTTTTTTGATTTTTGTTTTTTATTTTGCAGAAATCTAGTTCATACTTCTCTAATTTTGTAGGTTTTGGTAACTCTGTGGAATATGCTTTATTGCATTAAATTTCTTCTACCAACCTATATACTGCTCTGAATGAACATTCACATCAAACATGCAAAACTTTACCATGTGAAGTGACTATTGAACACTCTTCCTGTTTCTTACAGATATTATTCTCTCAGAGGTTACTCAGGAAACACTGCAAAAAGCTTAAGGAAATGGGGGAAAAAAAGTTAAACAGTGGCCTGCAGACATGTAACTTTAAATTGGATGCAACATTCAGCAGAGGAAGAAAAACAATGGCTCTCCAAAACCTGATCAACTCTGCTGCCAGCATCTGATCATTTATTCAAGTCAAGGGCTAGTTAGACATCTACTGATGTGGTGGATGTGGCCCAGTTGTGTGTTTTCATCAGGATGGTTTTTGAAGATATGAGTGCCAAGGAAGAGCTACTCACCATTTTGCCATTAAAAGGACACACCAGAGGTGAGGATATTTTTAATGCTTTCATGAGCTTTGTTAGCAAGACAAAACTGCCCTCTTCAAGCTGATCTCCATCACACCTGATGGGACGCCTGCTATGATGGGCCGCACTGGTGGGTTTATTGCACTGTGCAAAGAATGTGAGTCTTTCCCGGATATCCGGAATTGTCATTGTATAATTCACCAGCAAGCGTTGTGTGGAAAGATTTTAAATATGAAAGAAGTGATGGATATTGCGATGAAGACTGTGTTTAGTTCAAGCCAGGAGTCTGCAGAGAAGGCTTTTCCATGCTTACTTGGAGGAGAATGATGCTGAGTACACAGACCTGCTGCTTCACACGGATGTTAGGTGGTTAAGCAGAGGTACATTTTTGGCCAGATTTACGGAGCTGTTGCCTGAAATCAAGGACTTCCTGAAGTTTTCAAAACATGTGGATTACCATAGAAAGCTAGAGGACCACCAGTGGCTTTTAGATTTATCTTTCCTCACTGGTCTGACTGGTGAGCTCAATGAATTGAATTTAGAGCTGCAGGGTAAAGATGTAGTCAACACAATGAGTTCAGTGAACACGTTTAAAAGCCAGCTACAGCTGATGTCCAGCAGGCTGCAGCCTGGTAACCTGCACAACTTCCCTCACATGCAAGCAGAACTACAACGTCAAGGTAAAGGTGTGATACAGCTTGACAGTGCACGTTATGAAGAGCATGTTCAGAGCATCTCCTCAGAGTTTGAGAGACGTTTTACTGACTTTGGATCCATCAAACCTGTAGCCAGCTATATGTGTTATCCATTTGGTGCAAGTATTGATGTTGGTGACCTTGCTGCCAAAGTCAGATCACTTTTTGACTTGGAAAGCTCCGCTCTTGAGGATGAGATTCTGACATTGGAAAATGACATTGAGATCAAAGCCAGATCAATATCTGCTCAACCTGGAGAGCATGTGGTGTTCTGGAAACTACTGGTGGAGGAGAAATATCCCAATCTCAGAAGATGTACCTTGAACCTGACAGCTCTTTTTGGATCAACTTATTTATGCGAGTCTGCTTTCTCGCACATTAAAATCATCAAGTCCAAGCACAGATCAGCAGTGACAGATGACCACCTTGCAGCCTGCCTACGCCTTGCAACCAGCTCCTACACTCCTGACTACGAGAAGCTAGCCTCCTCCTCCCAGTGCCAGGTCTCCCACTAAGGTAGAAAGGGATTTCCTTTTTTCAAACTCAGAGATCTGCCTGTTTTGTATCTCGTTTATTTTTCTGTTTAGTTCATATTAAGGTCAGTTATGGCTATTGCTCACCATGCAGATTGGCATGTGTGTGTGAGAAAGAGGAGCAGAGAGAGTGGGTTTGTGCTACAGCGCACTATGCAAACTGGCAACTGTGTGAGAGGAATTTGTGTCTGTGTGTGTTTGAGAGAGGGAGGGTTTGTGATGTGATGTCGAGAGGTTTTGTGACAACAAGAAAAAATGTTGTTCGGTTCTTTACTGCAGGCTGGAAACGATGTGTGTGGGTTTGCGATGTTGACACTGGACTGGTAGATCTCGGGAGGTTGGCTACTTGAAAAGTAGATCTTGGGTCAAAAAAGGTTGGGCACCCCTGGTCTAAACAGTCAACAGTAAAAATAGTGACGGAGTAAGCTGTCCCACACTTTGAACAGGTACATCAAAACTACAAAAGCACAGCCTGTATACATCTGTTGTCCAGGGTGGAGGTTTATCAGATGAAGTAAATAAAAGCATGTGTATAGGTGTAGTGAAATGGAGGGCCAGCAAATGAACCAGTATACTTTATTGCATATAATAGACAATGCAACTAATGTCAGAACGATTCTTTTTTTAAGTAGACTTGCATTGTATAAAATCCAGTAAGGGAAAAAAGGCTAGCTAATGTACAGCATCATGGCAACCCCACAATGTGTATAATGTACATCTGCAGAAGAAGGTGAACCATAGCAACTGATTATAGTTAGACTTCTGTATATCTATTGGCTCAAGAGCACTTGAAGCGTCGAACCACATCCATTAAGTTGGACAACATGAGAGTGCAGTTATTTTTACACGTACAGTCTCTTTTCATGTGTGCAAGTGGGATTGTATGTAAGTCTACAACGTGCACAGGCAAACATGCTAATTTCGACAGTAACAGACTACAAAATCAACTAACTAGCAGGAATGTCAGCACAGAAAATTGTTGGGTTTGTGATTCTCACACAATGGTGTGCTGATTGCCAGCCTGTCTGTGTATTTACTCATCTCATTATCTCATCTCTTTGCCTGCCCTCCAAACACCCACCACGCCTCGCTCTTTGCAGCGTTCAACCTCACACTTTCACGTTTTTCATATTAAAGAACAAATATTTTCAGAGCATCGATTTTCTCTGAAAGATTTGGGTTTTATGCCGCTGTACTCTGTGGATTTTACTGTTAGCTTCATTTATTCACGACGTGCCATTTGGGGGCAGAGTTGTTTAAAAATATGTCAGATTGCATTAATTGAAATTGGTACAATTAATTCCCAGACTAATGGAATTTATTAGGAATCGCTATCTAGCCGCTCGTCCCAGCAGTCATAATTACAGTATGTGACCTATTACAGATTACATTCAAAGGAATCCTCTGAACCTGAAACATGATTAGTGCCTGTAGTGCTGAATTAGAGCAAAGGTTGCAGACACAAAATTATAGGCATGTATATGCGAGAAGAAAGCATAAAAAGGTCATTGTCAAGGGTGTCTTTTATGCTTCTCCACCTATCAGTCCCACTCCGCCCTCCAGCCTCCGTCACTTCATCTGTGAAGTACAGTCTCCCCAGCAAATGCGGGTAAACACTCGATACATGACGAGGATGAATGATTGGAGGAATATTATCTATGTTATCTACAGTTTTTTACTGAGATTTGATCTACTTTTTGTTGATTTGTTTGACATGATTTTATTTAAGCTACATTATGTTTAGACTGTGAACATGATTCCACCATGTTACGTACATTATGTACATTTGTACAGTGGTTACAAATGCATGCACAAGTCTCACACATTTAGAAGTATTGCAACAGAAAGTGACACTGGAGTATTTTAAAGAAGGGAGACGATTTTGTAATAATTTCTCCTGCTTATGCATTATTTGAAGAATTACAACTTTCCCTCCAGTTTTCATACTGGCTTCAGATGTTTCCATCTTTAATTTAAAGACCAAAAATCACAGTGCTTGTCATTTTGTTCATTTTAAGTGCTTTACATCCACTTAGATTCATCATTGTCTTTTTTTTTCAAGACTTCTGGGTCCTGAGATGTGCAAAAGTCATCTATCTGTTATTTAGCATTAAATCACTTCACCTCTCTTGAAGTTGTGCTGTGTCGAAACCAGAACAATCATCCATGGTGGTCATTTACTTGTATGGATTTGAAAGTTTTTTATCTCCTCCAAGCAAAAATTGCATCAACAAATCAGCACATTAATGATTTTAGAGTCGATTCTGAATGTGTGTAATGCTGATTATTCATTTATTTATTCATGTTCAGCTGTCTGTTGTAATTGCATTTTTTGGGGAAAACAAGCTGTCTGGGGACATTATGCCAGAGCTGCACCAAATGACTGACAGTGAGGCTGACAGTAAATTCTGTCCCTGATATTATTTATTTGCTCAGTATTTCTCATGCACTTTCATCTTCTCTCTTTCCACTCTGTCTCTCTTCACCAATTCCCACCTGCTTTCAATGCACTTGTTATTAATCTGTCTTTCTCTCTCATCTCTGCTCATGTTTCGAGTGTCCGTGTCACACCTCCATCAGACTTACTTGACCTTTTCATAATGCCTGCCGGAGGCTACTGCCTACCCGCCACTATTACCCTTCTTGATTTCTTTTGCTCGCTTGCTCGCTACAGTGACACAAGAGCCCTTACTCAAGGTGCGAAAGCTGGTTGGCTCCTCTGATTCTTGTTTCTGTTTCTTTCTTGTTTCATTTTCTTCAGCTGTTTCTGTTGCCATAAGCCTTCAGCTGTGTTCTTTCATCAGCCTTGATCTCTTTTGATCTTTCCTTTGCTCCTGTATTTCCTCTATCCTCTTTTATAGCTTTCAAGAGCAAGCTGAGACGACAATTACTGATAAAGAAAAAAAAGAAACACATATAGTCCTGACATCTTGCTTTTTTTCCTCTTAGGTTCCAAGTTAAAAAGAGCTGTGATGCTCTGTGACTGTTAAAAAGACTGTGATTGAAGCACAGGTCCATGTCCCAAGAAAGCACATTTCATTACAGTTTGATCGAAATTGAAGAAAGAAATGGATCTGGTGCCTCTAAAGTAAGATAATTTAATTAGTAAATCAGAGCTCATGCTGCAGTGAGTTTAAAAGGGATTTCTACCTAATCAGAAATATTGCGCTGCTACAATGTCAGTAGAGGAGAGGGAATTTGGGGGGAAAAAAAACATCTTGCTATTTTCAGATAATCATGCTTCTATGCAAAAATGTCTCAGGGATGTATTGTTTTAATTGGCTGCTTTGTTCGGTTTAATTTATTCAGCTCTTATCCAAATACATATTTAGCTGCAGTTGGACCCTCTCCATGCACCAGCCCACCCAACAGCCTTCAAAGGGTAGCTGCATTAGCACACAATGTGTACAGCAATTCATGCTTCATTGTTGTTTTTGCACTTAGACATTGCAAATGTTGTTACCTGCTGCATCACAATTTCGAAAGTATGAGACCAAAGATGATCAGTGGAGATGTAGAGGTTCACGGGATCACGGATCTGTCCAACGAGTTTTGGTTAATTTTGTTGTGAATTTACACACAATATAACATAAATTCGATTTCCATATAGTAGCACAAAAACTAGTGTATGTTACTATAACTAAATGCTAAGTGCCTTGTAGGTAGAAGCTCTGTAACACTTCAGCAGTACAACTTTAGAAGATAAGGCCCGTTCATTATTTTATTGCTTTTTACATTATACCTCGGGGGTTACATCGTTTTGTAAAATGAAAGTAATTTCTCTTGAGTTCCACTCAATGAGTGTTTATAAGAAATTCGAGTTCTGTGGTTTTATTTTTTAGAGCCTGAAGACTGAAGAGGATGTTGATGACGACATTGATGTTTGACAAATGTTTCAGCAACACAACAGCGTAACCACTAGTCCTCTACAAAGACACTGCGACTATAACTCTGATACCTATAAAAGGAATTCCAAAGTATCAGCGAGAAACTGTATAATGTAGCAAATTGGAAGCTTTCTCCAAAAGTGCAAGTCCATAGATGATTCATTTTCCCTTTTCATAAAAAAAGTAGATGCAGAGGCAGCAGAGGAGGTTGCTATTGTTATAACTTCATCTATAAATTGTAGTTGTGTTTTAATAAGGATAGTGTGGGCACCTACCTGACCTTTCATTTATTCAGCTTTTATATTTAGACCTGTTAGCTCAGACTGCATGAAATTGTGCTGCTACATTTCTATGGCCTATCATTGCACATTACAAGAGATGATATGTGTATGTAAAGGTCAACACAGAGCATTTTTACATTCCTTTTGTGTCTATAGAGTAGTTACATACAGCATAGAAAATATGACAGGTTGGTTAACTTAGCATCCGTATAATTGAAGGTTCCTTATGTAGCCCCTTTGCATAAAGACATTCAACATCCAACCTCAATACAGACCTGTGTTAAAACCATCATGCTTCACAAAGATCCTAGAATCCCTTGCATAGAAACAAATTAAGTGTTTCTTTGCAGTGCCCTGTGTTTAGAGCAGGCATCAAGGCTCAAGCTTAGGGCCTGTGCTGGTCACTTTCTGTGTCTTATAAAAGGGCTTCTTTTACAGGGATAAATTATATTTCCCTCTGCATAAAAATGCTTATTGAGGCAACTTTTCCATCAGTACTGGGTAATGGTGACATTTTATATATGAATGCATAAGCAGTGACTTTGAAGCCCTTGGACACTGTTTATTGCTCTGCATTAAGATTTATCACTGGTTTAATTAACACACTCATCACGGAGCTGGATTGGAAGGTTAGATAGCCCTCACTCTGTGACAGACACTGGGTTTTATTTATTCATAAGGCATTTACTGGTTTTATAGCCTGCAGAACAATCCAAAGCCTGGCTTATTTTTATTTTTATCTCAATTTATTTCCAGCTGCTCTTGTTTAAGTTGATTAGTTTTTAAATTGCAAATGCTCCAAAAATATTTTTTGTTACTTTACTAACTTTGCCATTTAATAATTTTGCTGTTATTGTTATCCAAGTTTGTTATTTCTCTGCCTACAAAAATATTACCTCAGTGTATTCCGGTAAGAAATAAAGGTTGAATGAATGAATGAATGAATGAATGAATGTAAATGTGAAAGATGTGCACCTGACACCTGTATGTTTCTGTGTTGAAGAAGCTAATTAAACATCAGTTTAAACATTGGTAAAACTAGTTTTCCTATTTATTTGGTACAAAAATGTAAATTAAATCTTGAGTAATATTTGATGTCAAGCATTGTGAACCACTAGTTTGTTTTTAAAAGTCCCTTTTACAGTAGAACAATAGCAATATTCACTGTGGACAATGTCAAACATTTGTATATTTCTCTTGTAAATTTGTTTACATGTTACACACTTTGTTAGTTATCACGAGTCATCATTATTCCCTCTCTTTCTCCCTCTGTTTCCTAATTTAGGTCATGTTTGTGCTCGCTCACTCACTGGTCCAAAATGAATCAGCCCATATGTCATCCAGTACTGCCTCCTCTCTATCTTTGCCATTTCCACCTCCTGTTTATCTGTCAGCTGTACATTATCCTTCTAATGGTCCCTCCATTATCTCCTATGTTAAATGTAGCCTCAGACTGCTTTCATCACTGTGCCACTGTGCTTTACTTTCAACATTCAGTCGGTTGATGCAGATAGTTTTCGCTATGACCAGTTGCCAGTTTCAATCACACTATTCAGGTTGAGAATTACATGCCAATGGGCACAGGATCAAATCTGAAAAACTGCAGGTTAGTGCAGCACAGTGTAAATGTGTCAGACAAACAGTTACGTATTAATAAAGTAAATGTTTCCACTTTTGATAATACAGCGCTGTTACACATTGATGTGTTAAAACATTTTCTGGACCTGAGGGTCGTCCACATACTGCTGCTAAGATAAAGTGTATGTAAATTACAGCTTTAATCATTCTGCCTATTCTATGAACACATTGAAGGCCAGCAGTGCATTGCTGTCAAAACTGTTAAATTAATGATGCAATTTTCTATTTTATGTGTCCAACGTGTAGAGATGGCCAGCAACTATCACATATGGTACATACAGTATATTTGTAATCTAATAAACTTAAGTTGAACCTGGATGTGCCACTCTATAAATCATGCTGCTGTATGTATAATACTTGTTGAAGTCTGTGAATTAAACACAGCACGTCCTCTTTATGTCTTCAGGGAGTACATAGTCTTTCTTCATCATCTGCCACTGGTTTGTGCACTGAGCTCCTCCGGGAATGGCATTGTCACATTTCCTGACAGATAATTGGTGAGAAAGATGGCTTTTTTTATACTTTTGTGTTCAATAACTCTGTTAAGCATGATAGATGAGCAGCCCGTGTTACTGTGATGAACTACTTGAAATGCAGGCTTTAATAGAGAGGAGAATATCCAGGTTAAAGACATAGGTAGCAATATTATAAACTTTACTGAAGTAACTGTGTGAGACTGACTATTGACTTCATTCTATTGAAAAATTATGTGCTTGTTTGTTTGTGCGTGTGCGTGTGCGTGTGTGTGTGTGTGTGTGTGTGTGTGTGCGTGTGCGTGTGCGTGTGCGTGTGTGTGTGTGTGTGCGTGTCTGTACCCTCTTGGTCCATTAATTTGGTGCATCTCATTATGTCACCGACACAGGCTGCATACATTAGATGCTGCAAAGATCAAATGAATACGCTGCCATTATGATTTACCGTTATCAAAGAAAAACACGACCTGTCCATTTCTGAAATGAAAAGCTCTTAGTGATTCATAAAAAACAAAACAAAGCAGGACGCAATATGACAAAAACACCTCATAGTTACGGTTTGATGACACATTAAAGTAATTACAACAAAAAAGGTGAAAAAGACAAGAGAATATACATTTACTTATTTGCGATGAGGTCATTTTCTGCTCCTGTTGGATAAGTAAAAGCATTTGGAGCCAATAAATTATTGAAAACTGCTTTCTGACAAGTACACGGTGAAAAATGTCCTGTAGACATCAAGTAACTTAATACGAGCTGCGTGTTATATTGTCATATCTCAAAACATATAAACTGTCCTTCAGTTTAGCATCCAATAAATGAAATGGAGAATTGAACAACTGTCATAAATGAAGTTAGCTCAAGTTAAATTTAGCAACATTCTTCGATTGTTATTAACAACCCACAGTTAGAGTCATAGTGGAAAAGAAGCATTTGCGTTACTTAAATATTCCCAGCATGCTCCCCAAAGTGCATTTAATAGAAAAAGGTCTTTTTAAAAAGTCACAAATTAGTGTTACCACTAAAAGAACACATAACTTCAGTGATGCTATGTTTTCAGATTGAGGAAGGTTTTGTCTGTTGGAGTCAGGACGTTTAACCAACCGTGCATTGTGTTACAACAAACTCGGATTCATGAATGAACAAAGAACAGCTCATAAAGTCATGTTAAGGATTGTGCCTGGGTTGTATTTTGTTATCATCATCAGCACATTTCCTAAATAAGTTATTTTTGTCAATAAATGTTTTGCAACCCAACTTCAGACCTAGGCACTGATGGATTCTAACATTAATAGTGATGAATGATGTATACAGACAAAAAAAAATGGGCTTCAAATGATTCTGAAGTTATTTTTGTTTCATTATTTATGTTTACATTTTACATTTTAGCCATTCCAAAGTATGAAATGCCAGTTTACTGCCTTTTCATCTTTACTAGTTAATATATAGATGAACGGGAGATGATTTCATTCACTGTACTACAAAAAGACAGCTACCAACAACGACTTGACGTTGAGAATCAATCAACCCTAAATGTCAATACTGTGGCCATAAGTTTGTATTGGCTATCTGGGTTCACATATACCTTAGTGATGATTGGATCTACCAGCACTTTAAGAAATGTACATATATTTTAACTGGACTATTTACACTGTAAATATCCTATTCTTTCAGCTGGAGTAAAACATGGTGCACCACTACACCTATGACTGAATGTAAGATGTTTTCAGGTTCATCAACTGTGCCAGTTCTGCCCTTTTGGACTCAAAGATGAACTGGATTGATTTTAGTTGTCAAAGGCAAAAGGCCAAGTTCACATATTTTTGGCCATAACTCCAAAAGGGATACACTTTTCACTATCGAAACAAAACATTGAGACAAATATCTTAATTGCTAATGCTTAATACCTAATTGGTGACACTGATCTTGGATGTCCAACAATTTAATGCCTCCAAAGTCTTCATTGCAAAGATTTAATAAGTCTGAATAGAACGGACTGTTACTTCACTGGTTGATGAAGGCATACAAGTTCAAAGCAGTAACTCTGGTTTTATCATGCTTTTTCTTGTTCAAACTGGTTATAATTTGGCACTTGCCCATTCTCTGAACTTACATCACTAAAGCTTGGCAAAAATCTAACAGCTCAATGAATTGGCTTCTGTTTCACACACATACACACAGCAATTTAATCTTCATGTCAGCCCTGTCAATTCTGGCACCAGGGGGGGAAAAATGGATACAGTATGTGCAGAGAAGGTAACTCAGTCAGGAGGTGGCACAAAAGTATGAGGAAAAGGCTGTATTAACTAAAAACTTCAAACACCAACACTCAACCAGCAGGAGCTCAACCTGGGTGTATTCAAAACTAGGTCTGCTGAAAGAAAACCTCATCAAAGCAATTCTTTCATTACCGTGTCAGGTGCAGCCTCCACAGCATATGCCTTCCTACACACCCTACACACCAGCCGCAAGACAACAGTGGTCCTGCCCTAAATCTAAAAGTAAACATCACCCAAAAAATTTCCTCCAATGAGGTTCTCATCTACAACAGCACTGGCCTGTTCAAGCTCCAGAGTTGTCTTGTAAAGGTGAATGAGGCTCTTAAATGAGCCCAGTGAAAGTCAAACTGATGTTAATGATCTTAGAAAAGCATAGACTTTCAGACTTTGGTCTTAAGGAGAATATTTCATACTGCGCTAATTACTGTAAAATGCTGCACTCTTGTATTAATAGTGAAGTCTCCTGATCCTTTCCCAGTAACGAGGAATCTCAGTAGTTTGAGGTCACTGCATTTTGCAGAGAAAAGCAAGAAAATAAAGACACAGAAAAGCTCAGAAAATGATGAAAAAAAGGCTTTTCACCAGCATGACAACAAAAGAGCTTTTTCAATTAGACATGCTGAACTGAGCTACTGTAGTCTTAGATATGCCTTTAAAAGCAAGAATAAACTTTTCAGCAGGGCGTCAACAACTACTGCTATGACATAAAATATTTAACATGTCACCAGATTTGCATTAGGTGTTACATAATACATTTCACAGGGATCGGCAGTACTAAAGGGGTTTCAAACTAACTTCCTGAAACACAACTTCCTTATGTAAATGAGGCTATGAGCAGATATGAGATGCATGAGGCAGCAGGGGGCAGGAGCTGGGTATGTATGTCTCTATGCACCGGGGAATTTGTGAAATCAAGAGAGTATGAATGTAGGAGAAAATCAAATGTAAGAACAAGAGATGGAGAGGAGGGGAAAAAATGTGTGTCAGAGAATGTGTGTGTGAAACAGAGTCTGAAAGAGAGAGAGAGGGAGAAAAGTGAAATCCTCAGAGATTATATCAGAAATAGACTGCGAGTATAACAGAGTTCCTCTTGCACAGGAAGAAGAAACAAGCGGCTGTCATACAGACACACAGACATTGCTGACTTTATTTACAGAGATCTCACACAGACCACAATAATTAGACAGCTCCTTTCCTCTAACCTGTGGGTGGTTCCTCAGCTCTTCAACTCTAACTGCTCTGAGTGCAGGCTGGGAAAAGAATGATAAATATCTAAGCATGAGTAGTTCTTTCTGAAGAGGCGTTTCAAGACAGGAGAACTGAGCTGATGAAATTCTCAACTTGGATTAGAGCACAAGTCAGCATATATAGGCTGCCACAGGCTAATAAGAGAAACTTTGGAAGCCTTAGCATGTAATTATTCATGCTATTGTTGTATACTTTTGTATTGTGTAATGTACTATCCAGTATTGTGACATAACAGAAACATATGGATACAATGTCTTGCAGCTGAGGCTGCAGCAGAGTCTGAATACACAAGCCTATGTACAACATACATTCACTGCTGTATTGAAAACATTTGTTATAATACTATTTCCTGCACAGTATTCCCTGGAAATTTACATCCAAGAAAAGACTGAAATGCAAGTGTAGTGTGTATCAAAGTTGAAAGGTTGACACCAGAAAAACACACCCTCAAGTGTGTTTTTCTGGTGCAATGAGGACAGTTTGTGGGTGTAGAATAAATCTATACTGAATACATACAGCCCAGCCGCTGTAGTGCCTGACCTCTTGCCTTCACACAGTGCAACACAGCTCCAGATGAGGGGGAAGCTTTGTTTGTATTACTGTAGAAAACAAGGAATCCAAACTGGAGGTTTATGACCTTTGGAATCACTGAGCAGATTTTCAAAAATTTATTGAAAGTTTGTAGCTTGTAAAATGAAAATACACCCATCAGGCATAACATTGTGACCACCAGCCTAATATCGTGTTGGTCCCCTTTATGCAGTTAAAACTCCTCTGACCCAGTGGGGCATGAACACAGGACCTCTGGGGATGTCCTGTGGCAGTGAACTCTGTGGGTCCTGTGGGTTGCAGGGTGGGTCCTACCTGGATCAGGCTGATCCTGGAACATCCCATAGATGCGGTGTGTGGTTGTGTGGTTGCTTGACCTGCAATGTTTAGGTGGGTGATAGATGTCAAACATCCACATGAATGTTAGGAGCCAAGGTTTCCCAGAATGTTGCACTGAAACAAGATGATCGATGTTATTCACTTCACCTGTCGGTGGTCATAATGTTGTGGCTGATCGGTGTATACTGATATTAGCAATTGGCTTAAATTACTTGGAAAATATCGGCCTATCGAATATCTGCAAAAATCCAATACCATGCATCTATAATTTATAGTAAAACTAATTTTAAGCTGTAAAAGCAAGCCTACATGTCTACTCAATCATCCACCTTGAAACTCTAATATTCATTATGTTTAACACATCCTGGGCTTAGAAACCTCTTTGAAGTTCATTGTGGTTAAAAATGCCTGATGGAGGCATTTAGTTGCTAAAGCCTGGTGTTTAGAAAACATGAGATTTACATCCAACGATGACAATCCGTCACTAAATCAAAGCAGATACAGAATGAATGTCTTCCTCAAGGACATTTAAAGCAGGATGGGTTGTATTATGAAGGCTACTGTCACGCCTCTTGAATAAAAAAGCACTTCCAGGGAGACAGCAAGAACAGCAGCATCTTCTAATACCACATTCCTATACAACTAAGCTGCATTCTCAATTAAATTATGGGGGAAGCAATGTTTTCACATGGATTACGTTTATCTTTGCCATTTGTTTTATTGCTTTATTGTCACTCCTTTTCAGCCATATAGTCATATATTAGATGGGGTAGGAATTATAACCCATAAAATAGAGGAGAAGCTTCAAAGATGTAGTGAAAGGGTTGTATTTTAACCCAAATCAGGATATTTTCCTCAACATGATTAAGTAGTGTTGGTGCCAAAACCTGAACAAACAAAAAATATAACCAAAATAAGAAAGTGAGAACAAAACTTAAATGTAAGAACTACTCTGTCATAATCTTTCCCACTGAGGAGAAAATACCTTTCATTCAAAAAATGTATGTTGAAATGAAAGGGACAAGTGGAAGCAGTGGTGTCCAGCTGAAGAGGGGGCTTAATAAGGTTTAAAGTGGAAAGAACAAAGTAAAAAATGAGGCAAAATAGATGGGGGAGTTGGAAAACAGTGGAATATTGAAAAAAAATGAAAGAAGTGAGCAGATGGGGAGGCGAAACAGGTAATATGGAGGAAGCAATATAGGAAAATGCGGAGGTGGAAGAAGGAGCATAATCTGTTTATAAGAGAGGGAGAGGAGCAGTGGGTAAAGCATATGGAGCACAGTGTTATTACACCAGATGATATATCAAAAAACCTTTCCCTGGCCTTTATCTCAACCTCTCAAATTATCACTGTGTTGTCATTTGTCTTCCCTATTACTTGGCTGTCTTCTTATTTTCCTGATTGCAAAATTTAATACATTCTATATGAGCTTTGATACATGACAGTGATATAAACATCCACAGATTGTAAAGTTTAATGTAACTGGGGACACCATGTCTACACATGAGTTTCTCCCATCCATCTTACACTCATAACAAAACCACTAGCAGTAGCAATTCATAAATAAAGCTCTCTTCATAGCCTCAATCGTCCAAACTGTAATGCTGGGATTGCTTTAGTGTCAGATCGATGGCAGAACCAAGCAGGATCGTTTTTCCCACCAGCTGTTGAATTATTCAGGCCAAGGCTTCCTCTGGGGAGGTTCCTGCTCGGCCTGCCAGACAGACACAGTGAGCCTGCAGCCTTGCAGGGATGTTTGGGATCCTCACAAAATTCCCAACAGCGTGAACTGCACCCGAGTCAGCAAAGGTCTGGTAACGGGCAGCAGCACACGCTGTACGACCAGGACCCGACAAAATGAGATTCATTGTTTATTTATAGTTGGCTTCATCCGTTTTTCTGTGAGCTGCAAAATGGGATGGATGACTTCTTACTTTTAAAATTGTTTTGTAAGTTAGAGAATTCCACATTGTGCTCATTCAGATGCTATCACACAACAGAGATGAGTTTGTATTTTGTAGGTAAACAGAAGACAGCATCTTATTCCCCTTTAAAAAAAAAAAAATTCCAGCTCTCTGCCTTTACAACTTTATGCAAAGTAACTGCAGCAGGATTCTTGAGATGAAAAGCAAAATGGAAATGAAAGCGCACCCATCTCATAAAACTAATATCCAGGGAGAAAGTTTAGAAAATGTGTCAGAGTAGGTCAATATAAAATGTGTGATTGTTTCAGTGAAGTGGGTCACTGTAGAGTGAGAATCTCATTGTCATATGTCTGCCCCTGTCTGCCCCTAAGACAAGCTTCTTTAGGTAATGAGCTACTCTAGATTTCACAAAAACCGTGGCTCAGATCATTCACTGGCACAAACAGCAAGCAGCAGGTCTGAATAATGTTAAGCCTGAGAGCGTACGGCCATGTTTGCGAATCTGTGAAGCTGTATTTCTGTACAGAGGTGCTTTAATCTAAATGCAAATGTTGACATGCTAATGTTTAGAAGGTATAATTTACCACGTCCACCTTCCTAGTTTGGTGTGTTATTTTGCTACAATGCAGTAAACGCAGTACACAAATACAGCTGAGGCTGATGGGAAGTTCATTAGGTTTGCCGGATTTTTAATCATAAACCCCAGAATTGGACAGATTGAAAGTCTCTATGGAGCTGACTGAAAAGTTACGGAATAACCTAAATTCATCATGTGGGGAGCATGAATGTCTGTAGTCTGCAAATTGAATGGCAGTGGTGGCACTAAAAAGTCAGAAGCTCACCAATATGAAGATGAGTCATATGGGAACCACGAATATCTGCACAAAATATGCTGTAAATTCATCTTCAAGAGCTGAGATATGTCACTATGTTAGTGAACTCTAACTTCTGTGGCAGAACATGAAATTTAGGTGTCTATTCACAAACAATATCAACAGCATGGTGGTAGAAGAGACAGCAGAAGACAGGCATCAAAGTTGATAGGATTCTTCTACTGGCAGCAATGAATGTGTGTAGAAAGTTACAAGGGAAACTATGTAGTAATTATAAAGTTATGATCTGGAAAGATAAAATCAGGAAGGCATACTGTAGTAATTTAATGGTGCAATTATTCATGTTATGCCGGACTCACTCTGCAGGAATTTTGGGCCAATTAGTTTCACCCTTGCTGACAATAGGAGGAGAAATCTGGTCTGGGACTTTAGTCGAAACTAATCTTCGGCCCCAATTATTTGGTAATGTGAGGAGCTTAACGATCCAGTCTCAAATCTCCTGAACTGCTCACAGACTCACCACGGTTGCCTTGATATTATGAAACATGTTTAATATTTACAAGTTAAAATGTGGATGTATTTTCAAACGATAACCACACTAGTGTCTGGAGCAGCTAATACTGTAGCCAAGCAATGCTGAAAAGTCCAGCTTTGGAGATTAACATTAGCGAACATACAGTCATTAAAACTAAGAGAAACCTCTCTCTGAATTAACAGACAATCATTGTTTATCGCAAGTCTTCACCCATTTTCTCATCCAGACTTGTTTTATCCCACTGCAAAGGGATGTTAGCATTACATGAAGCTGTCGCACTGCAGTGTCCGGTTTGTTTATGTCTGCTTCCCCATGAGATTGTGTGGGGTGGAGTTATGGAGCCCAAACCATACACATTTTAACTAACAAAAATATGTACAAGCTGATTCAAAATTACATATAAAAAGCAGACACAATATATACTGTCTATATACTTTTCAGTGGCAATAATATGAAATCTTTAATTTGCTACAATATCAGTCTTAGTATTTTTTGTTGTAATAAAACACATTTGCATGGAAACAACAGCCAAAGAAAAAGTGTTGTGCAAAAAAGTTCTGTCCAGAAGTAGCAGTAATTGGATGTAATTCCAGTTCAAGAAGTACATGTGTAGTCCTCCACACTTCGCCTCTGGTGAGGTGCTGCTCTGCTCCCTGGCTGCTCCCTCATGCATGATAATTTTACTAATATCATGTAGTGTGTGATGCACCATTATTTTAAAAATCTTGTCATGTTTGCATGTCTGAGATTAGAGGAAAGAATATCTGTGAAGTTTTACTTTATGTGTATGATGCAACCCAATTTCAAAATCCATCAGAATTTTTAAAACTTCTGTGGTGTGAGTCCAGCAGAAGTAAAGTTATGAAGTGAAGCTCAAAGGACTGTTGGACTGAGAAACAGAGGAGCACAGCACTACACTGAGTGTCCTCAGTTCTTTGTCCTGAGTTCATTCACTGTTCATTCCTGAGTTGCGTTGTGTAAGTTGTACATTTTGCTTTTATTTTACATCTCATATCATGTTTACTTTGTAAGATGACCATCAAATCTCTAGTTGATTTTGACATGATCGTGAGGTTTAAAGTCCAGATGTGTCGATGTACAGATTACTGTAGTCAAGATATTGTGATAGAACTGAATGTGTATGTGTACTTTCTTTGAGTTGTACAGAATAAGACCATACAACTTTACTCCTTCAGCAGAGGAGCAGCTGGACTTCTTTTCTCTTTTTTTGGTTCATGTTTCACCTCTCGTCCAACCTCTCAGTTCTTAACTGAAGAAGCGTCTTGGATAAGAAGGGAGAGGAGAGAATTACCATGACCTGGATGACTGAGAATCTGCACAGAGACTCAACTATACCTTACTGACAGAAAGATAAGAATAAATGCTTTCAAGTGGAACCTACTGATTTCTTCACCCTTTATGTTCATATCATTTAAGTCAAGTCCAGTCAAATATAAGCATTGCAAAGATTTTTCAGTCTGAACCAAAGTGGTACACTGACAGCATAAGTTCCACGCTGCTAACGTGGCTAAAAAGTGCAGAAAGTTTAGAATATAAATTGAAGAAGTTTTAAAGTAAGACAATAACAAATGACACTTCAAAAATCACAATGACCTACTGTAGGAAATGTAAACACATCAGCTGGTACTATGAGGATAAGGAAGTAAAGTGCTATAGTATCATTACCTTCAGTAAGCGACTAATTTATTTTGAGAGCTGACAGAGAAAAGCGCATATACAGCTTTACGTGTAGTTATTTGAGTTTGAATCTAATCCACAACAATAATTGTCCTAACCCATCAGATATGAGATCATAGCACCATGAAGGCAGCCACGAGTACCAGAGGGGCACTGACACACTCTCTCTCTCACACACACACATTTTTTTTTCACTCATTCATTATCTATATTTACTGGGGCGCTGGTAGCTCCATAATCAGATCCAGTCATCTCAACCCACATACTTTTCACACTTCTCCAGCTTCACCACACATGACCATCTTGCCCAATCAGCCCGTCCTGCGCTGAGGGGCACCGAGCCAGAGCTGAAACAGCACTGCAGGCTGAGAATAAGCAAACAATTTCACAGCTACTCCGAGGAGGGACCTCCACCATGCATCATACACTACAAGATGCTGACTGGCCCACATCTGGTAAAAACTGAATTCTAAACAGTGATGGCTGTTTTCATTCATTTCTCTATATCACTTGTGTAATTAAAAAAAAAAACGTGAGATTAATTATAATGTGAAACTTTTTTTCTGAGTGTCAAGAAATCAGCCTTCAATGTTCTGCAGGTACATTAAATGAAGGATCTCAAAATTAACTGTCAGCTTAAACGAACTGCACCCACAACTCCTGAAGTGAACCTTGAGCTTTCAAAATAATACTCAGTGTCTTCAGGTGAAAATCGTTTCAATGTTGTGGGTAAATTGGACACGTGATATATTTGCTGATAAAGGGCTCAGGAATGTGAGACTTCTGAGTTTCTGCTTATTGGTTCAGTCAAATGTCAACAGGGAAATATACTGGCAGATCCAAACCTGAGAACACACACCAGCAGTGAGCCAGCAGTGAGATGAGCTCATTAGCTGAAGCATACCACATATTACTTCTGATTTTACAGTTTTTCTCAATTGATAAGACACTGTTCCTGAAAAATGACACACATTTCCCAACACACTGCACGCTATTTTCTTTATTTGAACACTATTCACCACACTTGTGTAAAAAGCGTACTTTATTGTCAAATTTTGAACTTTGTTTTCAAAATTAAGACACGAAGCAAAAGTAGGACACTGCACTGCTAAATACAACACACTCTTCTATCACTGTGTTTTCACATGGAGTATAAAAAAATGATACAGTCCTCAAAAATGACAACTTAAACACAAATGCATCCTATAAATGACTCAGAGGGGACCATTGCAGTGCTTGACTGTACAATACAAAAAAAAAATAATGTTAGACAAAAAAATACAGCACTGTATTGTACACAGTACAGTATGCAAATATTTACACCACGTCTGCATCAATTCTTTCAGCCTGGTCAGGCCACAGGACAAGCTATGTTTTCTCTGGAAAGAAAGACCTAGTGTGTCTGATCCAGCCCTGACATGCATCAACAGAAACATCACCACATGCCAAGACCACTGATTGCAAGAGATTTTCCCAAAGTATGGCTGCTGCTCATATACCTTCCACCTCCATGTAGAGAAGAATTCTTCTATAGGACTCAGAAAGGGAGAATATGGCTGCAGAAAAACCACAATAACTTCAGGGTTCATATTGAACCATTCTTGAATCAATAGTCCTCTATGAAAACTAACATTGTCCCAGACAACAACAAAAACCGTGTCTTCTTGCCAAACGCCCTGCTGCACCTGTGTCAGTAGATCCATGACTGTCAGTTACTCCAAGATTGCTTATTGCAGCACAGAGGGTTGCGTTTCCCCCACGCTGACCTGGACGTTGACTATAGCCCGTTGGCCAATGATGTTTCTCCCTCTTCTCCTCCTCTTGACCAGGTTGAAACCAGCCTCATCCACATAGATGTATTCATGTGTATCATCAGAATCCAACTGAAAAACTCTCTGGAACAAACGCACACAAAATACAGAAAAAGTCAGTCATGTACACTTTCTGTAATTTTACTAGTACTTGTGAACCAGAATTATGTATTACATTTTTTTACAGTATTCTCAGAACATGTCTGACTGCTTGTATTGTTCCAGTATAGACATGTCACTGAAGTGACAAACAACATTTACATACCATGAAAAGTGGTCCAGGACCAGGTGCAGGTCCAGGTCCAGGTTCTGGTTCTGGTTCTGGCCGTGGTCTGGGTTGTCCACGTCCTCTTCTTCCAACATGACCTCTTGCTCCTCTGACATCCATTCTGAACAGCTAATTCTGCTTCCCAGCAGGTTTTATAGTGTGCAGTTCATTGGTAAAAGTGTTTTCAGTTTTGACCTGTTGTGTCTTAATTGTGACAGCAGTGTTGGAACAGTGTCCCAGTTCTGCTTCCTAGTGTTCACTTTTTGAAAAATGTGTGCTATGAGTGAAAAAGTGTGTTCAAATGAGCAAAAAACGTGTTCAGTCTTTTGCAAAAAGAGTGCAAGAGTTTTGGAAACTGTGTGCAAACCATGAATAGTGTTCAAAATTTAGACAGCAGAGTCCTGTTTTTGAGAAATGTGTGCAGTCAGTTGGTGGCTGTGAGCAGTGAATGGAACTTAGTGTCTTATCAACTGAGAAAAACTGTAAGCATTGCAGATTAAAATTACCTCCATATTGTTAGGAAATTTGTTCAAATAAGACTGACACTAATATTGGAATACATCAGAATAAACATGTAATTCTAGAGACGCTGCAGCATGCAGAGAATCTTTTGGGACCAGCCAACACACTGAGAGACTAAAACTATTAAGTGCGCTAAAATAGAAACTTTATGATAGTTTTGACACCTGCACACACACTTGCTTCACCAGCTACAGTCAGTATCCAATCACCTGTATTCATGACCATCACTGGTATGACACTCAAAACAAATGAGTTCATTTTGGTCAATTAAAATGCATCACTGGTAGTGATTTGGCCCTCATGAGGATGAAACCGCCCCATCCTTCTTATTGCAAGGTGATGGTAGCTGTCCACAGCTGTGACTCACCTTCCTCAGTAGCACTGACTGAGAGCTATTAAGCTCCCATTGCTCCATCACATATGCTGTGGACAGATGCTTCTACCACAGCACAATGGGTGCAATTCACACAGATGAATGACTGTTCATGCACCTGTCTTGTTTATCAGAAGACTTTGATGCTCAGAGTTTTAATACATTCCGTTTTTATATTTTATCTTTGGATTTTAGGAGGAACAAAAAGAAATCTTTTCCAGGTATGTCTTTGAGATGACTTTGGAAACATAGCAGACACATTAATACCTCTGCTGGAAGCGGTTTCATACATATCAAACCCGGTCTAAGTACTTGCAGTGGTACATTGTTGCACAGAGGGCACAGCAAATCTGAGATTTAGTAGGTTTAATAATGCAGGCATATCTTCGTCTTCTGACCTTCCTGTGCAGTTTTGGAAGCAAGTATATATCTGTGCATTCACTCACAGTACTGACAGTACATTGAAAACCTTCCTGCATCTGGTCCTACTAATGGAAGAGATGGTGCAAATTCATGTAAATCCAACATTTCGAACTTTGTCTGCTGGTACAATGTAAATGAAATGATCATTTATGTTAATGTGCCTTTGGTGATCACTCATCTGTAATTATCTCCAAGCATTAAATTGGTGATTCTATATAATTAGTACATCTGTTTTCTCCATGGACAGCATGTATTTGTTGTGAGCACTTTGGTAGCGAGAGCCTGCAGAGATGTGCCCTTTTGGCTTTGTTAGGTTTGTCAATAGCTTCAGCTAAAAAGTCAATGAATCCAATTATGCAATAACATAATGACTCATGAGATATCAACAGCAACAGCCTCAGTCCAGTATAACTTTGATAAAAGACTAATCAGGAACCAGGACAAACAAGCTGTAGAACCCAGCCACATGTTAATAAAGGCTTCTCCACTATGGTGGACTATTCAGGCAACCCATTATTCCCCACATGCACATAAAACACATGTAAACACTCTTCAGTCCCTGACTTGAGGGATTCAAGGGGATTCTAATGTTCCCAATAGGAACTATATGTATGCAAATGTGCAAGTAACTGGTTTGAATGTGTTTATTATGTATAGGAGAGATTTCAGGCTTTTATTTTGTCACAGTAACTTATTCAAGCACAGTCCTGGTTGTAAAATAATAATCCTATGATTTAGAGCTGGTTTCAATAGATTAGAAAAATTATGCGGTTTAATTTTTTTGAGCACTGTTTGCTATTATGTAAATGTCTGCACTCTCCTGTATTGCTTGATTTTGTCTGGAAATGTAGCCATGAACATTGGAGTTTTCACTTTTCATAATAAAGCTGACTGCAGCATTGCTGATAACATTGGGACTTGTTAAGAGCTTTCATTTAAATAAATGAAAAATGTCTGCTTCATTTCACAAAAAATAACATTGCAGCCATCTATTATTATCTAATAAATGATAGATATACATGGAAAGATTCCTTATCAGATTATCAGTTACACTAAAAACCTTTGCATAGTAGTTTTAGGGGTAGCCTTATCTCCTAAAAATGAAACTCCTGTGCAACTAAATGGCATTATGTTTTGAGGGAAACTTGTTTTCTCCCACATTATGTTTGTTCACTACATATGACAAATATGTTTGTAATCAACATGTCTTTGCAAATCATTTAAAGCTTTAACTCTTTTCAGTCAACTAATCGTGCATTGGGTTGGGTGGGAATTGTCACCCTTGAAACCCAGAAAACAGAGGAGAAGCTTCACACATAATGTAAAAGCGTCATTTATTCACCGAAATTGTGATATTTTCCTAAACTTTCACTAAACAGTGAGCAAAAACAAAAGCAAACAGTGAATGGTAATGAACCTTAAATCTGTGAAAAATGGTCCCACAGTAAACGTACATTGCAGCCCCCTGGGAGAAAAACTCTTTCTCAGAAACCAGTTTACTTGTGTAGGAATCTAATTTTTGTGAGACAGGGTTGTTAAGGGAGGATGTATGGTGTTTGCAAAGAAAAAAACGGCTAAATCTTTGTGCAAGAAACAGTATGTTATTGAACCTATACACAGCAAATGTTGCATTTCATGGGTCTTAACACAAAGCAGAGGCCATGGCACTCTTTCCCAAACTGAATTTGACAATCATTTGAGCCCTCTAACGTGTTTACTGGTCACAGTCTTCTCAGCTATTTATAACACTGAAGGAGAGTGTTTAGGTGATCCTGTATTCCTCCAGTCCTTCACTGATAAATTTGACTTTGTCTTCCCATGACTTCTCTGCTCTTGCCAGCAACCCTGTAAACCCCGTCAGCCAGAGAGCACAGATCAAAGCCTCGTTTCAGCCTCTCAGCTACTAAAGCCAGCATGACAGTGAACCATCATTAACACTGGCGGAGAGCGTTACCCTTCTTCCTTTGCAGTTAGCATCACTTATGTTCAGTGGCTTGTGGCCTTGTTTGCATTCAAGGGGATTCTTGTAAGAAATGCAAGAGACGAACTTGACACAAGTTTGCAGGATGGAAGAATTTGACGGCAGCAGGAATGAGACAGTTAATTCTCAGTAGCAGAGCTGACAGCTGATTATAGGCATTGCTCTGTGAAGATGCTGACAACTGAACAGTGCTGCTGTCAGGGCTAGAGGGGATCACTGGGTGTGTAATGATGGATAAAAATCAGCATCTTTATATTATCATTGTAATGAAGGCAAAGGAGAAACAAGGTTTTTTTTGGAGAAAATGGGATGAAATTTTGTTTTTGTTAATATAAAACTAACAAGTAAAGGAAAATACTGCCTTTAAAATGTGGATGCAAGCACTTGACGTGCATATTTATTCTTTTCCATATGCCCACAGTCCACTTTATTGATTTAGTGAAAGCATTAGTCATAGTCTGTCCATTAGTGTCCAGAAGGCTGTGGAAAAAGGCACTGAACTGTGAAAGACAGCAAATGTGTTCCAAAATTGTATTTGCTATCTGTATTGCACTTATTCATTGTGTTTGTAAGTAAGAGGATAGAAAATAATTGATTTGTTCTGCTAGGTCAGGAGACAAGAGTGCTTCATGCTGTAACAGCATCCAAACATCCTTTTGTATGCAAACACCTCCACACACACACACACACACCAAAATATGTACAATATGCTCTCTGTAGATCAGTGCAGTCCTGGAGGCAGAAAGCCGAAAGAACTTCTTCTTCTGGTGTCCATTTAATAACCACTGATTCTCCTTCCTTTGCATCTGACTCCTAGATGAACTATGTTGCAGTTACAGAACAGTCTGAACACACACACTATTGACCTCATAGCTGTTCAATGCTATCTGCAAAAGAGAGCTACCTTTCTGTTCTAGAAGTAGAATAGAAAGGTTGCAAGCTACTATCCTCACATTTTCTATAATGGCCCCCAAGAGAGCAAGTCTGTGTAGGAAAAAGTTGGAGTCAGAGAGGTGTGCGCTATAAGGAGTCTCATCAGTGCTGCAGGTATTAGAGACACAGTCCTCAGTGATGCCTCATCTTCAGCTCACACAAGGCGCAACTTAATGTAGCAATATCTGTGTGGCCTCAACAAGCAGAAGAAAAAAAATCTCATAAGCGAGGACAGTTCCACTAAAAATTTAATGCATAAACTATAAGCAGATCATTCCCATAGCTTCACCGAGTGACTTTCATTAAAGAAAACTGTGTAGTGTGAACAGCCAGTATGTATAGTTAAAGCGTGATGCTCCCTATTGCTGCACAAAACTAAACTCTGGTGCTTGTTAATCTGTTAAATCTCACTATTTTCTTTCTTTTTGTTCTGCTTCTTGTTTGTTACCAGGCACAATAGCATAGCTGTATTTCTTTCACATTGTGAAACCAGATGGGATCAGATATTAGTGCCTGATTTGAACTTTGTGTTGAATCATTTTTCTGTTGTTTGACCAAGTGTATTTCACTGAGTAGGAATCTAACAAATTATAACTGATTTTACATTTTTCCCTAAAGCAGTGTCTTGTTATACTATGCACAACTGGCTGTACAATATTATGCAATAAAACAGAGCTTACTGCTTGATTTACTCTACATCCTCAGTTTATATTGATCATTAGGCATGATGAGAACTTGGAAAACGTATTGCTCTTTATTCACTCTATATCTCACAAGTGCTTTCCTGTTACATTTTCTAACATCATATTGGTTTTTTACACCTTGTTGTGTCTTCATCTGTCTTTTAACATTTTTTTGCTGCTTTTTGAATCACTTTGTAACCTAGATTTTTAAAAGTACTGTATAAATAAAGATAAAGAAGATAACAATTATTATTATTGTTATTATTACTAATATTAATATTATTGCTTTATGATGGGCAATTTACTCTAAAGTGGTTGTTAAAT
The DNA here is from genome assembly GCF_022539595.1 of Amphiprion ocellaris. Lineage (NCBI taxonomy): Eukaryota > Metazoa > Chordata > Actinopteri > Pomacentridae > Amphiprion > Amphiprion ocellaris. The sequence goes on along the minus strand of NC_072770.1, from coordinate 22,829,640 downwards.
TAGCTGGCTACATGTAAGTTTTATTGTCATGGGCTTGTATTAAAAATTTATTTTCATGTGTTTTTTTTATTCAGAAGTGTTGGAAAGCGGCTGTAATTGATAATTTTCATTTTAACAATGTCGCTATCAGATGACACTGAAAACCATAGCAGTGCGAAAAGGGTCATTACTCATAATAAATTTGAAGATTATTATCACCCAAGTAGTTTTTTTTTTGCTATCTGTTGTAAAAACATTAAACTAGCAGCAAATAGGCAGCAGACATATCCAGGGGATACAGGGAAGCATCTCACAGAGCCAGGTATTGGCATCAGGTGTTAGAATAATCCAACTGGGCTAAAACAGAGTGAATTTGGACTTAGATTCACCAGATGGCCAGAAACACGACTCCAGATGAATAATAATGTTGCTCTGAAGTGCTGGCTATGTAAATATTCAAGTGTGTGTGTGTTAACAATACACCTTTAAAGGTAACCGTGTGTTGATGTTATAGTCGCAACTTGCTTTTAATGCCTCCAGGTTCTTGTTGTGTGTTGTGCTTTCCTTGTAATGCCTGACTTCAGCAAGAAAGATTTCCCCTCATTTACTGCTTTTGCTCACATTTCACAAATGTTGCATCACATTAATTACTAAGACTCACCTGCAGCTCTTGTGTTTTTGGTGATAAAAATTAAAATAAAACACCTGCCAGGAGCAGAAATGCAACATTACTATCATTCTGTCTCTCGGTTTTTATTCTCTCTCTGAACACACTGGGCTCTTATTTGCATTTCCTAATGAATTCTCTTCCAGTTACTGTGCAATGATGAGCATACCCACCTCAATATGTCTCTCATCTCAGTCTGTCTTTTTTTTTACCTGCTTCCTCACCATCCACACCATTTCTCTCCCTCCTTCCTTCTATCTGTCCCTCTACACCTAATTTTCCCTAACCAGCTAAAGTCCGTTAGGCTGTGTGGCATCAGGCAGTGTGCCCAATCTGTTGTGCTGCACAATTACTAACTCTGTGCATGTGTGTGTGTGTTTGAGAGAGAGACAGAAAGAGGTTTATCTTACTTTTGGTGGTAGTGGGGAGACATCTGCAAGATAATTATGTTGTGGTTTGCAAAGCTGAGCCTGTGTTTTATACCCACAATTCTTTGTGTGGCTAATAAGCTTCAGCGAGGCTCGTGCTGCAGCGCATATTCACACCCAAAGTGCTCAAACCTAGAGAGCTGTGATGTGCAAGAGCAAGGGAAATCAGAGTGATGATAAGCAGTGGTGTTGGATCTCCCTGCAGGGCTTTTCTACACTGCGTGATGCTTTCATATCTGTCCCAGTTCCACTAAGGCAGCTAGCGGATGCTGAAACCAGAGTTCTCATAAGCACGACTCTGTGCAAATGCAGACCATCCAGACATTTAGCAGAGGTATTTAATCATAGCAACACATGCACGGCCTGAACTGAGGAAGCAAGCTGTGAAATCCCACTGATAGCGAGCTGTGCACTAACTGCTAAAAAAAATAAAAAATTACGTCACTGCCACAAGCCACCAATTAAAATAAAATTCTGCAGCTACAAGATCTGTCTTCACCATATTGAAGACCTTAGACTAGGTGTCACTTTCAAGAAAAGGACAATCCATTAATGGTTTAATTGGGTCTCTGCTCTGCGTTAAGTCGATGTGAACTTTAACCCAGAGCTGGTTGGCAGTCAAACCTCCACATAGCTTCCCCTTCCTACAGTATTGTGATAAGGTTTCATGCAGATTTGTATCCATCAGCTAATACCATCAGGGAGGATCTGATTGAGTCCAAAGTCATTATCTGAAATGCAACATTAATCCCAAATACACAGCCAGATTCAGAAAGAACTATCTTCAGTCAAGAAGAACAAGGAGTCGGGCAACAGATGGTTTGGCCCTCAGAGAGCCCTAAACTCAGCACCATGGTGTCGGTGTGGAGTTACATGAGACAGAAGAGAAGAAGAGAGTTCACATGCACAGAGGAACTGTGGCAAGTTTTCCAAGAAGCCTGAAACAACCTACATGCCAAGTGCCTTTGAAAATTGTGTGCAGCAGCAGATCTCCTCAGGGTGGTTACACCAAATACTGATTTAGTTTTTGTCTGTTTACTGATCTTTGTAGAACTTAATTGATAAATTGATTTGGATTTAACTAAATTTAAAACCGATGGAAGGCTGAATGAAGGTTTTATTTATTTTTGTGCTATATATATATATATATATATATATATATATATATATATATATATATATATATATATTTTTTTTTTTTTTTTTTTTTTTTTTTTTTTTTTTAAATTTAAAATTACCAGCAGTATTTCCTCAAGCATATTCTCTTAATTAGCATTGCTTTAGAGGCGTATTAATTGCTGGTTATGTTGGTATGTTGGTCTCTTATCCCACTCAGTCCAGTGTGATTTATTTTTTCTTTTTCAGTTAAAGCTGTTTTGTCTGATTTAAAATTTTAAAAAAGTGAATCATGGCAGTTACAAATATTTTTCCTTTGAAAATTTATGAATTTAACATTTCTTTTATTCGAGCTAACTGACTATAGGCTCTTTTGTGGGATTTTATGGTTAGTGCAGGATGTTTGATATCTTATGTTGTAAATTATTTTGTAAAAAAAAAAACTTATTCAACAATATCTTTTAAATCATCCACATTTTACTTTAAGCGCCTAACAACTGCACAGTATTGAACTTTTAAGGGCTAAAGGGGTTCTTTTTTTGCCAATAACTGTTGATTGTCTCAAAGCTTGAGTCCTTCCACAATTCCAGAAACAGCATGACAAATTTCGATCTGGCCTGCATGGTTTAGCCTATAGCCACAGTGTACCTCTCATGTGTTTCATCATCTGAGTAACTCAGCTTCAGTAGAAGGCAACTTAATTTCTCTGGAATTTTTTGGCTCTTGAACATGTTTCACCTTTCATCCAAGAGCCTTCTTTAGTTCTAAGGGAAAGTAGAAATAACTCTTCTGAACATTTGAACAACAAAGATTAAAAAAAAAAAAAAAAAAGATGTACAGGCTGTTTCTGAAGTTGTGTCACTATGTACTACTTGAAATAAAGCTAGCCAGAATATATCTCCTTGCTCAAGTAGAAACCAAAATTAAACATTTCCTTATCAGTCATAATACTCTGTGTTGATGCTTTCATTCATACATTTCAGATTTTGGTGGAATAAAACAGCTTTTATTGTACACGTCTAGTATGAATTTGCAATTTCTGAGCATTTTTATCATGCAGAGGACAGTATTTTACATGTAGAGAAAGGTGGAACTGTTGGTTTACAGCATGAAGGCTCTGGCTTGTGACTTTGCATGTTCTTTGTGTACCTGTGTGGGTTTCCTCCGGCTTCCTCCCACTGTCCAAAGACATGTGACTTAATTGGTGATTTTAAATTGCCTGTCAGTGTGAGCATGGATGGTGGTCTCTGTCTGTCTCTATGTGGTAGTTGTGTAATGGACTGGTGTGTATCCACCCCACCAGCAGGGATACACTTTAGCGCCCACATGAAGAAGCAGCTGATGGATACGTGGATGTTCTGTTCAGTTTGAAACTGAAACTGAGTTCAATTATCGGTTGACAGTTGAAGGTGTAGTGAAATATTGGCTTAGAAGCTCAGGAACATAGTTGTGTTTTTCTTACACTGGTTATACAAGCTGCACCACACAGTAACAATCACACCAGGTGAGCTCATTGCTTTTCAATATCTCTCTCAGCCGCTTGTTCTCCTCCATTGATGGACCTGCTCTTCAGTACACCATACACAGACTGGTAAGTGGCTGGGGGCCACATCAGATGCATTAACTGCTTCTTTATGTTCTTTGAATTGACTGGACAGTCATACAGTAGAGCAGAAACAGGAGAGCAGACTTTGACTTGCTTGCAAATGGTAGTGTAAGGATTTCACAAGGGGCGGAATAAAGGACTGTAGCTGAAGGATTTACACCTCCACTTTCCTGCCCACATGCCAATTGCACCCTTTTCCTGTCACTTCTCCTCAAGAGCCAGACCATTGACTGACAAGCCCTGTGGGAGTGTAAACATCAGTTTAAAAGAAACCACAGGTTAGATTTCGCCCCAAAAGTTTTCTCTTTTTTTGGCTGTTGTGTCAAATTAGCTCACCACTTTCCTATTTCTGACACAGTTCCTGAAGGCTAAGCTTTCCCACAAAACAAATGTCCTGGAAATCACACATCAAACTGTATGAAAAATGTGAACATGGTAACAAGCGTAATCCAAGAGCTATGTGTTTGTATGTAGAGAGCTGCAGATGTCAGTCAGCTACAACTTGATTAACAAAATGTTGTGATTATTTTAAAAAATCACAGACATTAGGACTGGAAAGAATACAGAATAGCTTCTTATGGATTTTCATCAAACACTTTCTGCAACTTTCTAACACCAAATTCATCTTCTTCTCCCCTCCTCAAATTAAAGACAAACCAAATCCTATCATTTGGCCCCCACATCCCCATTTTCCTGATCCAGGGTCCACCCACGCCTCTCCGATTGTCACTGGTCCTGATAATAATGTGTTGTCAAAAGCAGGGGCTGTAGCTGGTAATAGGGGGTATTAACCCCGGGGAACAGCTATCATCATGGTTTGGAGGTTTTAAAGAGTGCATGATGACAAAGGGAGAGCTATGAAGAAGAACCAACGGGGAGGCTCTTGTCTTCAATACAAATCTGACTCATCCAACATCTGCGAGGATTCATGAGGCCTTGAACTGTTATTTGAATGTGACAAAGAGATTTAACCTTTGATTTCTGCTGCTTTAAGAGTAGCTATTGCAGTAGCTTGGCATTACAAACACAAGGAATTGAAAATTATATTGGGAAATTGGGGGCTCGCAACCTTTTGAACGCACTGTAAGCCGCATTCCACCTCCTGAGCTTGTATATTCCATATTTGTTTCGTTAAAAGTGTGAATTTTCCATGCATCAAGAAGAAGCCTCAGTCATTCTTGCTCTGTTTCTCACCCAGTCTCTCCCAGACACACAAACAAGGTAGCAGTGAAGCAGGAGGGAAACGCATCGACCCTCCCTTTACGATTAATGATTTCTTCTCCCCAAACTCCTCTTCTATCTAGGAGGAAGAATCTGCACCACCACTCTGCCTCAGTCCCCCTTTTCTTTCCCAACACACATCGTCACAGAAACACATAATCATTTGCATAGATGCATTTGGGTTGTCAAAATAGGACTCATCATTTACCTGAATGGTGCTTAATTGCACATCAGTATGGATGTAATCGCTTCGTTTTTATTTTGTTTTTTTAGAGGCTGAAAAGACAGCAAATCTAAAACCATGCAGAGCTTTGATTGGTGCACTCGATCCTTTCTCCGTGTGAGCTGATTCTCCACTAACGCCCACCATTGCAACACAACGGTTTTTCATTCAGTAAATTTCTTTCAAGAGTCTGTTTTTCTTTTTTCTCTCTCTCTCTCTACTCTGAGCTGAGAGATGTAGCAGCGACCTTCTCTGAACGTCAGAGAGCCCATCAATAATGCACACACAGCTTGTTATGGCTCCAACTCACTCTGCTTCGATGGCTCACCAACCTAAAACCTAGCATCAAAGACCAGAAACGTGTGTGTGTGTGTGTGTGTGTGTGTGTGTGTGTGTGTGTGTGTGTGTGTGTGTGTGTGTGTGTGTGTGTGTGTGTGTGTGTGTGTGTGTGTGTGTGTGTGTGTGTGTGTGTGTGTGTGTGTGCTCGTGAAGATTCTCCCTCTCACATGCCAGCAGTGGAGCGTCTGGGAAGTGAAAGGCGTTGAAAGCCTTGACTTTAAAACCCTCTCTTAATGGCAAGAAGAGGGACTGTTTGTTCTCACGAGCCCAGTGGAGAGAGATTCATTTTGGTGGTTGTGGATTTCTTTGACTGACACACATTCTAAAAAGGACACAGCTTTGCACTGACGAAAAAATAAAGAATGGGGACTACAGGCCAGTGTGCCAATGTGATGGAAAGCTTTGAATCTTTAACAACCAGTACTTTTAAAAAAGAATACAGGAGAGGAAGGAACAAGGCTTTCAACGCACTGTTGGTGCTCAAAGCTGCCAGCGGTTGCAGAATAAAAGAGGCTTTCTGTCTGAAACGACGTAAAAGCATCAAGGATGTGTCTCACATATCAGCACTATCAGTTCTGGATGATGATTTCCCTGTGATGTGTGACAGTAACTGCTTTAAAACACCTGCATGCATGAAATAATGTGAAATTATGCGCGTTTTCAGTTTTAATGTCACAAGTTAAAGCTGATTTTAACTTTTTTCTTACTTAAATGCACACAAGTCAATGGAAAAACGCTCGGTAGTAAGATTTAATCCAACAGTTTATAGTAAACCAAACCATGAGAGCTTGCAGCAGTTGTCCGCACACCAAATCTGCATGTGTAACACCAGTGTATGCGACAACTACGTCTATTTATTTCAGATCATCGTGCTCAACAGTCTTAACTAAATCCCACAGAAAGGGTGGAGCGCGTTCACAACTTTTCCAGCACGCATTCCGCACACCGAACTTTCCCCACCGTCGCCTGCGCTCTCGGCTCTCGGCTCTCTGCGGACGCATCCACTCACCTGCAGGAGACGGTGATCTCCACTTTCGTAGCGGGGATGTTGCCGGTGATCGGGTCGAAGTCGTACACCGATGACATGTCCTCTAGCTTGTCCATAACGTCTCCCTCCATCATCTCCATCGCCAGAGCGCGGGGCGGCTCGGGTGTGATCCGAGAGGCGCACAGCCTGGCGCCGACGGAGCGCGGTCCGCTGACTCCTGAGACCAGATCAGAGACCAGACGGCCTCCGGTCCGACCGGGTGAGGCAGCCACTTCACAAATGTTGAAGCTGGAGAGGATGGAGGGAGGGGAGCACTGAGTGAGTGAACACCCGCAACAAGAAAAGAAAAAAAAGGAAAGAAAGAAAGAAGAAGCAGAGGCGCACTTGGTTAACTCTCCATGCAGCGTAAATGTGTTTTTAATGCGGGTATCTGAGATTACTGTTGCGCCCTCACCGACCTGCTGCACATCACATGGAGAGGTTTTCTGCTTTTGTCTTCAGTCTGTGCGCACAGCAGAGCGTGTGAAGAGAAGGGACTAGATAGCGTACACTTAAACCCACCCATCCTCCTCCCACACAGAATTACATTCAAGTGCTGGGAACCCTGCCCATACCCCGGTGCTGCTGTTGTCACCCTGCAACATCCTGTGTGCTCTTCACTCAGAGTGTGTGTGTCCCCATGTCTGTCAGAGCGATTTCACTTTGCATTAATGTTATTAAAAAGGCTATTTAAGACTGTTTTTTCCGAAGCTTGGTAGAAAAAATAAAGCTGTGAAGTCTTTTAAACCCACTACATAACCTTAAAGATGAGGTTTTCATAGCAGTTGTCGATGAGACTGCACAAGTTGCTGAGAAGTAGGAAAACAGAATACTGCTACACAAATTTTGGTTCACCGTTTTCAGACTTTCTTTACTTTTTATTTGTGCAATATTGGACCATTTTACCTGAACAGCTTCCTTTTAATATGAGTCAGTCTGAGATGGAATAACACAGACAGAAATGTTGAGATCCATTATAGAGCAACCAAGACTTCAGCACCACAGTTCTGGACAGCTCCCACAGCCACTGACCTCCATAATGAGGAACAAACAGCAGATCAATTCAGAAATCTCTTTACTGATACCTGCATGGAACCCACAGACCAATACCTTCACATTCAGTCAGATGCATAAAATGCAAAAGTTGTTAGATTTGGAGTTAGAGTTCTACATGATCTGCAACCGTCTAGATGTTTGTGGTTTTCTGTGAAGAAATTGGCACGTGCGATGTTTCAAGAAATGCAGTTACCAATTAAAATGTGTTCGTGCCCGTTGATTTAAAATCAATATTCATTACAGGGAGGGAATTACCTAAAGATTTAATGGCCACCATCCATCATTAGTCTGTTGTATGAAGCTAAAACCTGCAGTGTAAACCACATTGTAATGAATATGCTAAATTGGTGCTTCCGCCTGCCAAGAAAGAGATGGGTTTGTCATTTTTTGGATAAATGCAAGCTCCGTGTGTGTGTGTGTGTGTGTGTGTGTGTGTGTGTGTGTGTGTGTGTGTGTGTGTGTGTGTGTGTGTGTGTGTGTGTGTGTGTGTGTGTGTGTGTGTGTGTGTGTGTGTGTGTGTGTGTTTCCTCCACTGTTTATCTCACTTGTTCTGACACTCCACATCTCTCTCTCTCTGTCTCTTCTCATGAATAAACAAAGGAGTTACACACATATATATGAAATGCACATTAACACTGGTGGTCATGAATAAACAAGTAACCAGCTGTTTCCCAAAGATTTCTGGTCGCTTTTCACCAACTCGTAAAACTACTTTTTGGCCAATACTCAAACAGAGATTTAATGCGTCATTGTACCTTTTCTGTCTATTTCTCTGCTTTCCTTTCCTTCTTTCTCACTTTCACACACGCAGACACAGACACATGCAGCCACAAACCATTTTGCCTTCTTTCATAAATGGGTGCAGAAGCACACGACTCTTTCCTCCAAAGAGCACCTAGTGTCTGGATTCTGGAAATTAATTTACACCGACACAGGATGCTTCTGCCCACACAGCCCTCCAGCTCAGGATCAGGAACCACACACACACACACACACACACACACACACACACACACACACACACACACACACAGAATCATTCTCTCAGACGCCGATATGCACATATAAAAACAAATTATTTTCTCATATGTCACTGAGCGGCCCATAAACAGAGATAAAGAGGCACACATCTACATACACACCCCTTTCTCTCCAGGATGATTCATTATTTTAAGGGTTCGCTGTTTAGTGTGGGTGAGCATGTTATTGCAGATGTTCCACAGAGTGGGTTGGCAGGAGCAGGGCCAGAGGACAAAAAAAGTGCAGGAAGGGAAGGAAGAAGACCTTCACAACATCTATTTTGCCCTGAGTAGTAGCCTGCGGTATCAGAAATTTAAGCATGCAATAAGGCTGTGTGTCTTACACATATATTCTTACAAACTGGGACTCCAGCTATCAAATTAAATGCCTGCATATAGCTATTTCCATCTTCTTTGATCTTAAGACACATGGCACTGCAGGGGGATTGATATTGAAACTGAGTAATGTTTTGCCCCCAGGTTACTGATAAACAGCATTTTTCAAAAAGTCATGTAGGATTGTAGATCTGTGTCGGCTCTTTATGCAGCCCATTTTTATAGACTTGTGCTCAATCAGTCAAAGTCATCAGTCACAGCAAAAAGAAAAAAGTAAAACTAGAATTAGCTCTGTAACAAATACGCTCCAATCAGCTGCGAACAAGTCAAAATAACAACAACAGAAGAATTCATACTCATTAACACTAGAAAATGTAATGCATGGACTCTTTTGGATGACTTTCTGTCTGGCAGCATCAAATAGATTTTTATCAAACTCCCCATAGATAATAATATATTTTGATTTGACCATGTAGGAAGGTTGGTGCCATGTCTTAAGAAACAAAGGCTGTGCTTATTTATATTTAAGATATCAGCTTGTCAACTGATCAATAGCAAACACAGACAAAACCCTGGATTTCTCCTTTAAATACTATTTCCATCCAACTGTATTGGACCAGGAGGTGGTCAATGCGATGTACTGCCAGTGACATTAATAACACCTTAGGGGATTCAAATGTCCCTTCTCCTCCTTCTCCATCCTATTCTCTCAGCTTCCTGCAGTTTTCTAAGCACTAATTACTGTGTTTATTCTTACTTGCGTCAGGCTGTCCAAAAATATCGCCTTTCTGGAAGCAATTATGCAAAAACAAACAAATGTCCTGTCAAGCAAATGAAGCTCCTTACAACAATATATGTGTTTTTTTTCCCACCAACCTAGAAAATAATGGCATTTGTTTACTCCTCTGATCTCGTTTTTCCATTGTTTTAGCACAAGTTCAAAAAGAAACACAACAAAATTTACATAATAGTACATTTTGAATGTCCAATCTCCAATCTTAAACCTATTCCAAGCAGTTAATTGGAGAATATGTTAGTGGTTTTAGACTGTGACGTAGGACCTTTAAGTTGTCTAAAATTTTGTATCAGCTAACCACTTAATTGCTGGAACTAATAGTGTGGCTGCTAAGAGGTTGTTCAGATGAGGGTAATGCAGTTGTGTGATGCACAAAATGCCTCCAGTGGTTCAGGAAATTGTTATATTTTATTTCTTAAGGAAGTATCTCTCACATCTTGACCATTATTTCATTTCTGGAGCTTGTTTTGGTATTTGTTGGTGAATTATTCTTATCACTTACAACTGACCAGCTGTAGATGCAGATCTACCATAGATCCACTGCTCAACAATCTGAAAACCCAAACAAATGCTTAATCTAAAAATATTACCAGTAAACTGAGAGGATATTTCTATCTATCTATCTATCTATCTATCTATCTATCTATCTATCTATCTATCTATCTATCTATCTATCTATCTATCTATCTATCTATCTATCTATCTATCTATCTATCTATCTATCTATCTATCTATACATATATACATATATATACATACATACATATAGATAGATAGATAGATAGATAGATAGATAGATAGATAGATAGATAGATAGATAGATAGATAGATTTAAATAATAAGCCTAAAGAAAGATGCATAATTTTTCCAACAAATGTGACTTTAGTAAGCCATAATTCACTGTAGCCTTGAGTACCTGTAAGGTCACATTTTAAATGTGAGTATTCTTTCCGCCAACTCCAGCGTCTCTCATTTTTCTCTTTGTCTGCCTCAACATCACACAAACAAAGGCTTAGATTGCCAATAGATCTATTGATATTCAACTATTGGTTTTATAGGTCTTTCTGAGACATGTAGAAACACAAAGTAATTTTTAAAAAATGACTGTTTAATATTATTATGTGCTGAGGTTAAACAGTTTGAATTTTCAAGAACTGCATTTTTGTTGAACTCTTTTAGCGTATTCCAAATTTCCGCTGGTAACTATATTAAAATTTAAGATGGGAATATTAGATTAGGGCTGCCATAATATCAAATTTTTACATTACAATTGTTGGGTCCCAAAGAATTTACTATTACAATTTTATCATGATGACTATAGAACACTTGTTAGGTAAACAAATAAAAAATAATAAAAATAAATTCATGTTTAACTTTGTTTATTGTGTGTCTTTTGAGGAGGAGGGAGTTTGTGACTAACTCTACTGTATGTTGTTCCTATATTGGAGTGTCAACCAGACGGCTGCTGCCGGATTAACTATGATATTATCACATTGGTAACATTGACATGAAATCAATATTTGACTTTTTAGATATCACGGTTGTCGTCAGTAGTGAATAACACCCCTATTTTGGCTACTACAGTACATGAACAGTCTTGTTTACTAGATATACACTTGGACAATTTAAAACATCCATCTATCCATTAGCTGCACCCCATTTATTGGAATACAAAACATGCCACAAATAAAATAAATTATGTGCAATTATCACCACAAACGTCTGGGTGGTTGCACTTTTTGCTCGCCATCAGAGAGCCTGATTAAGAGTAACTTAGCTCAGAACAGCACTGGGAGCAAACTTTATAGTGTAGCAGCATTCTGTGTTTATAAATTATTAAAATAGCGGCCATTTGGTACAGCTTAAGTGAACACTAGTGACCTCCAATTTATGCTTGAACTGGATTAAAACTGGCTGCTTTGGCTTTCTGTCTGCAAGAAGCAAATGTGTCCCTCGCTTGTCCTCCGCAGAGAAGGATGGGGTTTGATAAACCCAGTTCAAAAGGGCCACATGTTCCCTCCCAGGGTGTAATCCTTCTCCTGTGGGCCAGCGATTTAATCCAGAATCAGACCCCTCCTGAGGTGGCAAACATCACAACGAAGTCTTTTCAGAGTTGTTGCTCTGAGATTGACAAACAGAGTGAAGGACACACACATATGCAGTATTAAAGGAAGGCCACCACAGCAGCCTGGGTGGCTGATTAGCTGGTGAACAGCCCAGCACTCCCTCCCTGCTGCAGCTGTGGGCATTCAAAGAACTCGCTGCTGCATTAGAGCCACTGGCAAAATAGTAATAAGAACAACCACACTTTTCCTGAGCAGGTCTACAGTACATAATACAAGCTCTCAAATTAATTATGAACTTCTTGATTTACCACTTGCAGCTACTTATCTAAAAGTTTTAATGGTGCAGCAGTTTTTCTGCTGTGCGTGAAGTTCACCACTGAGTTCTCTGGGGATGCTGCCTGGACACTGTGCTCCTCTCTGCTTTTACCAGTGAAGCATATGTTGAGTGGGATTAGCTCTTTATGAATAAAAGAACGCGCTGCGACTGAGTTTAAATGCTTAAAATGAAACGAAAACAATGCCAGACTGAGCAACAAACAACTTCCAAAAGGCAAAGTTTCCATGGGGAACTTTTAAAAACATCCAGAAGGAGCATTTTGCTCAATGTCACAGATGATTGCACAATTACACATTACATTTATTCATGTATTATTGCCCTAAAAGCCCCTATGTGGCTGTAGTTTTATCACTAATAAAACAAAATGGATCCATATGAAAATAAGCATAACTAATGTATGATATTAGTGCAAGTGCGTCAAATTAACACTTCAGACTAACTCACCATAAATCAACTAGCAGCTTTAATATTGAATGATGTACAGATGCTGAAACGACACATGAGCTACTTTACCTAACTACATTAAATAGTTGCTAGTTTTCAGAAATATGCAGAGGTGCAATGTCACTTATTCAGATTTCTATCACCTTAAGTAATTTAAATTATATCTCAGATTCATGCCTGGTGACATACATGACCAGGCCGTAGTTTTCACATTTTTTCCTTCTGTAGAGACTCTTGTGTGATCTTGGCAGTGTGCTCTGAATCATTATCATGCTGGAATATTCCTGCTTTGCCAAGCTGCTGGAGACTAGGAGTCATCTCCTTGGTGCCATCTATTAAAGTCATCTTCCCAACACCTTTCACTCATGCAGCCCCGTTTCATCACACTCCCACCTCGTGCTTCACTGTTGGGATGAATTCACTGTGGCAGTCCTGGCCAGCTTCACACCAAACATGCTGGACCCCATCTGAGCCTCTGGTCCATCTGGTCTCATCTGACCAAACACTGTGCTCCCAATATTCATCAGGCAGTTTTGTATCAAATGGAAGCAAAGTTTGTTTTTTTTCCTCAGCCAGTTTCCATAGAAGTTGATGCATGATGACTTTATGTCCTTAATACTGTTTGTGTATCATTCTAGGAGGATGGCTACTGTGGCTCTGATTAGTGCTAGTATTGTTTGTTCTGCACCTCCTGATTACTGTTGCAACTCTGTTTCTACTGATTTTTTGTCTGTCATTGATTTTCCTGAATGCTTGGCAAAATCTGTCACAGTTCCGATCAAGACTGCAACAATGAGAGAAGCAACATGAGTTGATGGCTACAACAAAAAATGTTTATTTTACCCAGAAATGAATGAAAATGTGTATCAAATTATATCAAGTGTAGGTATCAGCATATCAACAATGCAGATCATGCATGGATGTGTGTCAATAGATGTGTGTCTGTCTTTAAACAAAAACAAAGCCATGCTGCTGCTGTGTTTGCCAGGGAGAAGGGCAGCTCCTGTCATGGTGAAAGAGCGAGAGGGCAAAGTGAGGGAGGTTTTTATAGGACATAGCACAGTGGGCCCAGGTGTGGCTCAGGCAGCTGATGACCCTCCATCCAGCACCTGCAAAACACAACCAGTACAGACACACATAGTGCCCTGGTGGAAGATGGTGAAAGTAAGAACAATCCTGAGCTCTTCGGTTATCATTTATTATCTTCTTTTTTTTTAAATTTAATGTATCTTTTTTGCGGGGGAACTATTTCATGTTAGTAGAGTAGCTTTCATGTAGCTCAGTATAATTGTTGAAAAGTTACCTTAGGGGTCAAAAAGGTTAAGGTTTGAGGCCAACTAGAGAAGATATAATAACACTAAGGCTGAGGTTTAGTATCTGTATTTTTATTGGCAAATTATTGATAAATTAAATGCGGTACTTCAGGTCTGATGCAGCCTCCTCTCTCTGTCTGTCGTCATTGGTTTCTCTTGCAATTCTTTTCCATTTGGATCCATAAGACAATGTCCATCGGTAAAAGAATAAGAAAGTTTTAGAACCGTATACATGCAGTTAGGCTGATTGTAAATTACAGGTGTATACAGTTTTGTTTCGGTGATCAATGTGCTGTAGGAAGCAAGCAGAAACAGGTAGCTTTACCTTAGCTTTTAAATCTTACTAACTGAAAGGTTACATACTCAGCTACGTACTGAAAGCACGTCTCCACAAACAATAGTTCCAGTCCAACCAAAATTTAGTTTTTATGCATAATGGACCAAAGATACAATGTGTCCTTATTCTTTTTTTTTTTTTTTTTTTTTTTTGCATTTTTCATTTAGCCAAGTCAAGAAATAGTTCCAGCATGTAAAAGCTGTATAGTGTGTAAATGTCTGAACTTTAGAATAGGCTCATTTTTAGAAGAGGCAGACTAGTGTTTCATCTTGTTTCGATGATGCTGTCTTTTGGTAGCAGCTTTGTATTTGATGTACAGACATGAGAGCGGTATCGATCTTGTCATGTAATATAACTGTCTACTAGAAAGAAACTAAGTGTAAGTCACAATATGTAAAACTGTTCCAAGGCTTAAGTTTACATTCAAGAAAACAAATACTTCTCCCCTTTGTGTGATTGAAGGCACTTATTTCAGATGACTCAAATGTGAAAAAATATTTTCTAAGTGAAAGAACAGCTCAGGTTTTTACAACATAATTTATGACGTCGCACAGTTCATGTCAGTCAACTCATCCATGAGCTGAAGATGAAGGTCACTCAAATGTGTTGTAAGAACTGTCGAGGAATGCTACGTGTAGCTTTTGTGAAAGCAAAGTGCAATTGGTTTTGTTAGCTCTAGTATATAATAACGTTCTTTACCTTAAAAGAAAAAAAAACAATTCCAGATTATGTTGTGATGGTAACAACTTTCCTGATAAGGAGCACATTAGGTGGATAATGTTTGACAGGACTGTTGTTATTGAGGCTCAAAGGTCTAAGTCTGTTTTTCTGTCACATCCACCTTCACACTTCAGAGGTGCTTCTGTTTGGGAGCGAGTTTAAATTGTATCTGGGTGAGTGTTTCTCTGAAAATACTGAAAAAATACTAAGTCATTACTCAAGTGGGCTTCACAAACTACTGTCCAACATGTGTGTATGTTAAATCCAAAGGCTTTCCGGTGCGTGGGAGTTCCTCATTGTCATAATGATGCAGGAACTGGCCTTCTATCCAGCCGTGGCGCTGATGTATTTCTTTGGAGTGATGAAAGCCACGCAGGACGATCGGGTGGAGCTGAACGACCGGGCATCAATGAACGTGTTCTGTCTGTTCGTGTTGGCACAGCCGCTCTGTCTGGTAATTGGTTCGTACACTGGCATGGCGACTTTCCTCATCACAGCTCTGGTTTCCTACAACTTCCTCCCGTGGAGAGAGACAAAGCAGACTGCAAAAAGCAAAGAATCAAAGAAGAAGAAGACCAAGTGAGAGTGAGGATCATAAGCAGCATGGAGATGAAGGGAAAGTGGGTGCAAATGTGAATGTAAATTCATAAATACATGTCCTCTTTTGCTAAACCATGCTTTTGTGATGTAACCTGTTTCCATAAAAGTGATGTTTCTTTTGCAGTTGTTATTAACTGTGAGAAACTGTCTATCCAATGGACAGTCTGTCTTGTTTTGCACAAGAAGTGACCCATTTTATGATTCCTGATGTAGTACAGGGTTTATTTTAAACAAACATGGATTGGTAGCTCAATAGTCACCCTGGATGAAAAACAACAATCAAAAGAATATCAAATCCTAAAAAACCAACTGAACCTGATACAGAACAGAACAGAAACCCCTTATGTTTCAATCAGAACTCTCAAAGCCAACTAGCTAACACTGTAAATAATAGTAATAATAATGTATTTTTTAAAAACTTTAAAAGTTTACACATTTGTCTTTCCATATATTTTTGAAATATTTCAAAATAGCAATGGAATTACAAAACTCCATTATATAAAATAAACAATTCGTTTACAGGTTTAATGTAAATAACAGTGTAAAACTTTTAAAAGATAATAAGATTTCCATATCTCCAAAGAAAACTTTTTTCTCTTTTTTTTTACACGAGCCTGTTGTTGTATTTTCACAAAATATATTACAATTTCAGAAATATTGCTTCAAGATCCAAGTTTATTACTGTAAACATATGTCTAAAATTACTTATAGTGACAAATAACAGAAAAAGAAGTATTGGTTCTGTAATTTTACATGTATGTATTTTATTTGGGGAAAAATACTGAAACCCCAGCTGCCAGAATATTGCTGTTTGATTTTTGGGTTTTTTTTTTTTGTTGTTGTTGTTTATTTTTGTTTTGTTTTGTTTTACAGTTTGTGGATATCTTTCAAAGAATTAAAACTAAGTTAAATACTTGGTCAGTTCAATGTCATTTTTGAAAATGTTTGAAGAGAATACACCTTTGCTATTTCTTACCAAATTAGATGACAATGTTTATGCCATTCAAAATCATAAAATGTAAGGTAAATGTAAAGCCATAGCTAGCAGCCAGTTAACTTAGCTTAGCACAAGGACTTCAACTGGGGGTAACCGCAAGCCTGTCTCTGTCCAAAAGTAACAGAATTTAAAGCTCACTAATTCAAGCAATATATCAGATTTGTTTAACCTGTAAAAAAAAAAAAGAAAAAAAAGAAAGAAAGAAAGAAAATAACTGAAGTGTAAAATAAATTCCATTTGGGGCTTAAGTGCAGGATGTTGGTAAAGGTAGACTTTGTTACCTTTGGACAGATTCATGCCAGCTGTTCTCCCTTTTATGCCAAGCTACGCTAACCACTAAACAGATGCAAGGGTGATGCTCATCCTTTCATTCAACTCTAACAAGCATATTTCCGTAACATGAAATGATTCCTTTATCCAAGAATCTAATAAAAAGCCACTTCATAATTTTTCCATCTCTGAATTGTAATTGCATTCTGTGCTCTAATATGGGAGAAAATTGCTGCAGACTGTATGAAGTGACTGAGCTGATTGGCTCCTCATTTCCTGGACATTACACTGAATACCTGGATGTGTCACCGACTTAACAGGAGAGATTTCTTCATAACTCGTGGATACCTACATGAAAGGAACTGATCTGTCAATTAATAAAATAAATAAAACATTATACACTCGTGAACACTGTCTTCTACAAAAAAGCTCCCACAAAAAACTAATTATTACAATCACTTTGAAAAAAAAATCCAGTATTGTGTTTTTTAATTATCCTCCCATGTTCATGAATGACTGTGAGTCCCTCTGATGTGGTTAAGCCTGGTCGCATAGAGTGTGTGTAGTGTGTGTAAAGCCGGACTCAAAGAGGGAGTGTATAATGGGATTAGACTGTGCTGTTTGGTTGATAGTCCGAGGCTTTGTTCAGCGGTGGTGCAGATGCTCGCTGTGTGTATCTGGGAAACAGTGGGGCTTGTTTTGAAGAAGTTTATTACTTTCCTCAGGTTTAAAATCCTCTTTGAGTTCATGTCATTCCATCCAGGCCCTGAATGTGTTTGTGTCTGTCTCTCAGAGTGCCTCTCACTCATTTCTCTCCCTCTAAGTGCAAATTTATGTAGGGTGAATAAGGTGATAGCCTCAAATGTCAGTCATGCTCTATAAAAGCTGTATTTGCACTGTTATTATCTGTATCTTCTTTCAAGGTTATTCCACTGCATGGGAGAGATTCTTCAGGTGTTGCTCTCCACACGTGTGTTCCATCTTCTATTCAAGCTCTATATGTTGGGGTTTTACAAATAATACGCATCTGCTGTCCTTTCCCACAAGATTCTTCGTGTTTTCCAGCCAGTCCTTGAAGCACAACGTATTTATTGCTCTGATTCTTCATCTATCACTCTCAGTCCTTTTCCATATTCAGGCTGGTTTCAAAAAATGCTGTTAATTATCAACCACCTCACCCTTATTATCATAGACAAGAGCTGTGTTTACTACTCATGGAAAATCTTTTAAACCAATAACGTTTCCATCTAAAATCATTACAGGATCATTTCCGTCATTGTCTGTTCATGGCCACTAGAACAGCGTGATTATACAGGTTTTAAGGAAACAATTAAGTAATTAGTCAAAAATGAAAAATGTGTGAAAGGAGTAAATTTCCTTGTCACTCAGCTTTGGTAATATTTTTACAAACCTGCAATTCACTTTTCAGCTGGAGGATAATTTGCAAGTCAAAAATCACTGAACTTAATGAGCAGTTGGAACACTTTTTACTTTTATTACTAAGCCTGCTTTAACTGATTTTGCTAGCCAATGGACAGCAGCAGAAACCAATTATTAACACAACACTGACATCATATATCACCTGTTAAGTTAAGTTCCATCTTTTTTACATCTGCCAGACTGTAAATGGGGCAAAATGGGCATTTATTTTTCACTTCAGCTCTCAAAAGTAGGGCCAATGTTTACCTTTTAGCTCTGTTTTGGTCTCCACTGGCTACTTAATGCTCCACCAGCTACTTGTTAACTTTGTCCATCTGTCAGCTGGTGCCACAGTGGTAACGTGCAGTGACTTTTGAAGAGTTTTGACTTTGAATTGCTCTACAAAGCTGAGAGGAACTGCAAAGCAATACTGCAAGTGTTATCCTTTCATACAAATGGAATCAGTTAGTGCACTGCTGAGAAATATTATGTCATTTTTTAAAGATAAATCTAGTTTAAATCTAAGACTTGGGGATGTTGGACTACTGTATCATCTAAGATTGTGCAACCATGCTGCTCATTCCGTGAGGCTCTACTTGGACAAAGTGATACTGTAAGTGAAAAGCCACTGATAACATCCTTACAGTGCTGTTTGTTAACATGGTAACATTTGCTAACTAGCATAAAATACAAAGTATAACTGGGGCTTGCATGAAATATCAGTTTTGCAGGTTAATTATACTGTAAACCAAAGCATTGGACATATTGATTTTGACCTGATGTTGATGTTCGATGAATGGTCTCATATCCACACAGACTATTACTGATCAATTGACTCACTGACATGATACTATAGTTAAATGCACCATATTATTATATAGGACATTTGCTTTGAGGGTATTTGGCTGAATTTTACATTGTTTTTTTATAGTTACAAGGTGGTTGATGTTGCTGGTCCGAGACCGATGGATCGGCAAGTGAGAACAAACTTAGTGGAACGACGTAATGTAATGAAACAGATGGAGGTGTTCAAGTAAAATTTCGAAAGTTTGCTGTATGGAGAGAGCAGATGGCGCGCATACAGTCAGGATGTGTCGGGTTTGTGTGTGTTGGTTGTGACTGGCATCTTCAAGTAGTTTCTGCCTCCTCTGAGGCGTTAATGGCCGTCGTACATCACTGTGCTTGTGTCTCCGATCGTGGCTGGGACAGGCGCAGCCCAACACAAGTTAATGACCAGAGTTTGCAAAGGAAATGAAGATTCACGAGTTTCGCGTCAGTATCTCTGTTTCTGAAGTAGAAAGAAATGCATCTGGATGGAAAACATCCCCCCTCTGTAGACTTGTCTTCTCCCTACAACCTGCTTCTCTGTTTATCCTGAATAATCAATACAGTCCTCATCTATCTGAAAGGCAAAGGATCATTTCAGGTTCTGACAGCTTTGGTTGTGTTGTCATTTGCACACAGGTGGGTAAAAACTACAAAAAAGCCCAATCGGTCTGAGTAAAAAGTGAATTTCTTTCTGATGTTCAAGTGTCATTCAGTCAAAAAAAAAAAAGGGTTACTTTGATTTTTTTTTTTCATGATCCAAACTATGTAGGCCAACATTGCCACTAATTTTATTATCAGTTATTATGCAGAATATTTCCTTGGCTGATGAATCAGTCAAGAAAATGTAAGAAAATAGTGGAAAATGGCCATCCAAGATTCCTAAAGCTCAAAGTGACATATTCTGATATAATGGTTTTATACAGAAGAAAACACCACATTTTCATATTTGAAAGCTGAAACCAGCATATATATATATTTTTCTTTTTTTTGACATTTTGCTTTAAGAAAAACACACACACAAACACAACACAATAAATTCATCACCAGAACGGTCCGTGTACGGATCTGGTAATTGGATTTTCCGTTCTGAAACGGGTATTGAAAAACAAAAAACGAGTGGTTATTCGATTTTCGTTTTAAAATACAAAAATTAAAATCGAAATACAAGGCGTTTTTCGTTTTCATGATCAAAAAGGGATATACGATTTTTTTTTAAAATGCTTTGATTTTCGTTTTATATTTAGAATAACAAAATAAAATAAAAAATAAAATCAGTAAGAGACAGAAACGAAAAAAGGTCAGTTTTTTCATTTTCTGAGACCGGAAGTGGTCATCAGCAAGTGTGGAGCCAAACGACAGCAAGATTCTCAGAGGGCGGAGCCAGAGAGCAGTGATTGGTCAGACTGACTGAGAGCCAGAGAGCAGCGACTGGTCAGACCATAGATAATATAGGAGACAGCGCGCTAGCGTATGTAGTCTATGTGTATCTGTGGTCGGCACGTCTGGTAGCATCTCTGGCTGCTGTTGACCTTGTTTTTGGAGTAAAACACGGTAAGAAGATAAATACTTCTAACCTGTAGCGTTATTTTGTTGTACGTTAAGTCAGCGACTTGTGAAGAGTTGTGTTTTGTTGTATTTGAGCAGTTGGTCCGGACGCGTTAGCTAGCTAAGCGGCTAAGTTAGCTAGCGGGCTAATTAACACAGGTGGCTAACTTACCGCTGAACACCTGTGTTAGTTGCTGCAGTAGCTGTCCTCATTATTAGAATGACCTTCTCAACCTGTATTTCTCTGCTGTGTATTTTAGCTTTTAAAAAAATTATTCTACTTTAAGGTTAATTGAAACCAGTTGAGCTGCACTGAAGTTTAACGTTCAGCTGGTTTGAATTAAACCGCCCTTAACATTGCGCAACATTACCTCTCTGAATCTCTATAATTTCATTAAATTCCTTCTCTCTTCCACTGCTCAAGTTCAATCCAGTATATAGAATGACATTAATAGTGAATAAACTAACAACCAGCCATTGTATTTATTTATTACTGTATGTATTTGTAGTAAAACATGAGTTGAAACATCCTCCTTTTGGATCTAGAACTGCACAAGCCGTTCATTTTCAGTCACCTGATGAGTTAAACTCCCCTTTTTATGTGAGGTTGAAGCAGAAAGTCTGAGTTAACAAAGAAAGTTCTTTATAATTTGCGATACCTGTTATCTCTGACTGAGGCTTTAGTTTTTGTTGAGCTGATTTACACGTAGAAACTTTGTTCAGAAAAATTGCTCAGTCGCTCAGAGGACAGGCTGCTTTTTACACAACCTTGTAAGAGAATGTCTGTCAATGGTTTCAGCAGAATTTAGAAACACAACACTTCTTAAACAGATATTTTGAGGCTGTGAGGTTGAACGTTTGAGCGTATATCAGTGTGTTTCTTTGTGGTCTTTCTGTTTCTAGGTGGAAGCTGAATTAGTGAGGATGACTCCTGCTCCTGTCATCTCTAAGCTCCTCACACATCTTTACCTGCACATGAGGAAAATCACTCCTGTAGAATGCAGGTATGTTTGTGATTATTATAAAAAGATGTTGCCTGGTGACCTGTCAGAAACCCATTATACAGAGTCAGCCAAAATAATGTTTACACACATCAGGAAAAGAAAAACTTGCATAAATATTTCAATACCAAATTTATTCAGACATCACGAGATTAATAAAAGTTATCTTTGGCCTCTACAATTACAAGAGGTGCTCAAAGTGGTGGCCACTGGCTTCCAGACATTTCTGTTGTGTTGTAGACGTCACTTGTTGATGCTCCTTTCATGAGGGTAATGCCATCTGTTGGGAAAACGTCGTACAACAGGACACAGAGTTATCGTGATTTGATCAAACTTAGAAAGGATTCTGTATGTATAGAAGTACTTATACAAATGAAATATTTATAAAAGTTTTTTCTTTTCCTGATGTGTGTATACATTATTTTGGCTGACTCTGAACTTAATGAGAACAAAACTGTCATTTAATTGTTGCTTTGAAAGCTTCTTTAGTGAAAACCGGCTGGTGTTCTGCTTTGAAACAAACTGCTGTTGAGGTCTGTGTTTTTAGGTTAGGGTTGTCACGATTTCAATTTCTTGAGCCACGATTATTGTGGAAGGAAATATTGCGATTTTACGATTATTCACGATTATCGACATTATGAAAGAAAAAAACCCAGTGTTTGTATTTAAATAAACTCTTTAATAATACTTAAACTTTTAAACATTTACTGTTCTTATAAAATAAAATAAATTGTTCCAACACGTCTTTGTAGTAAATAAAAGTGCAAATTGCATTACAAAACAGTCATTAACTTGAGGAACTTAAAGGCTTCTTTAGCTGCCATCATTAAAACAAAATAAAATTATAAGATTGGCATTAAAAACTGTGCTGTTTTCTCTACAATATTAATAATAATTAGGGATGTGCCGATCAGGTTTTTTGCTGCTGGTCACCGATACCGATCATCCTTGAATGCCGATTACCGATACTGATCACATGGATTGGATTTAAATGCTCTATTTATATATGAGTGCTGCTGCTTATATGATGTAGGAAAAAAATTAGCAAATACTGCCTTAATTTAGACAAAAATATGCTTACAAAAACTGGCAGGCACATTACAGCAACTATTCAGTCTGGGAATCATGTAAATGATGTATAATTACTACTTATTTATGTTCAATATGTATTTATTGGTTCTAGTGAAGTGCCTCTTTGAGACTTTTATGTATTATGGAATGTTGCAATTTAATGTATGGTTGATAACGTAGTGTTTACTTTGTAAATCAAACAAAACAAAAAGACATAAAAAGAATACATTTAAAGATTCTAAAAACACTTCATTTTAAGCTTTAAATATCCTCCACAATTTTAGACAATATAACTACAGAAAAAAGGATAAATGGGAGTCTTATTTATTTTTACTAAAACGTTTATATAAACAATTCACCACTAATTTAACAACAATTAATCAAAACACCCGGATCATTTCCCAGGGAAACCTCTAGAGTCTGACAGGAGGTCCAGGCAGACAGACAGCCTCCCTGTCCTGGAGGTTACTGTCTCCTCCACTACCACTGTCAGCGGGCAGCGGGGCTTCCCGGACCACACTCCCTGCTGAGGGGACCGGGCCGACAGCATCTTCGGAGGAGGGCACGGGCTTCCGGAGCCAAAACAACCGGCGGGTCGGGAGCTCTGGTTCCTTCCTGCGCTCCCATTCCCCACCCGCCGCGGCCCGCCGCCTTCCCCTCGCCTTCGGACGCAGGAAAGCAGCCCGGCTGCGACGGGTGGGGAACGGGAGCGCAGGAGGGAACCGGAGCTCCCGACCCGCCGGTTGTTTTGGCTCCGGGAGGAAACTCGGGGCGTGGGGGGTCCTCGGGGCGGCCCGGCCGCCGGACCGCTGACTTCGGAACCGACAGTTACCGCGCGTGCGGCGGACAGTCCCATCTTGGCAACCTCATTGCGCACAGCGGCCACAATATTAGGGACACTTCGAGTAAAGAATCTGTCATAACTGATCATATAATTCTCTCTCTGTGCGTGTGTGTGTGCGCGCAGTGATGCCGATTAGACAGGAGCACGCGCACAGGCCAAGGAGCCACTCTCTACTCAGCGCAGCTCACGCTTCTTGCATTGCACCTCTCGCGAGGCTTTTCTACAGATAATCGTGGTTGTGAAAAATGTGACGAATATCTATTTATAATCGTGGTTATTGTAAAACCGGTTAACCTTGACAACCCTATTTTAGGTTTAACCCCACAGTTTCTGAATGAACTGATAGTTGTTGTTTTTTTCCTGATCAATGTCGACATTATAATTGATGGTAACATTTACTGATCATATAATCAGCATGACAATATAACAGTATAACATGCTGACCACCTGACTAATACTGTGTTGATCCCTTTATGCTGCTAAAACTCCTCTGACCCAGTGATTCATCAGAACCTCTGAGGATGTCCTGTGGATTCTGTGGATCCTGTGGGTTGCAGGGTGGGTCCTACCTAGACCAGGCTGATCCTGGACCATCCCACAGATGCTCCATCAGATCTGAATGTGGAGAGTGTGGAACCCAGGTGAACAGCTTAGCTCTGTCGTGTTCCTCAGACCACTCCTGAGCAGTTTAGTTTGTCCTGCTGAGGGTGGCAGCTGGCATCAAGGACTGCTGTTGCCATGGAGACTAGGGGGTTGTTTGTCCTGCAGTGTTTAGGTGGTGGTACATGTCAAACAGCCACATGAATGTCAAGGTTTCCCAGCAGAAGGTTGCATTAGAACAAGATGATGGATGTTGTTCTCTTCAGCTGTCAGTGGTCAGAATGTTGTGGCTGATCAGTGGATCTGTCTGCCTTTACTCTGACATCCAGAGTTATACAAAAGTGTAGTATGTGTGCAGTGCAGAAGAGATTTACTTTATTCTATGCAGTTTTTTGTTTGTTTTTGGGTTTTTTTTTAAGGAAGAGCATTTTTTTTTATCCACCTGAAGAAGACCTAATCTTTCCCTTCAAGGGATAGTTAATTGTTACTACAGCTTCCATAGTGGTCCCATCAGAGAAAATCATATCCATATACAGATTTTTATTAAATCCAGGGCTGGTCCAGTAAAGATAATAATAAGTACATCCGATAATTCTTGGTTGCAGTTGGAATTTTGCAGCCTGAGAGATGGTTGAGAAGGTTTGCAGTTCTTGTTTTAGCAAAATATGTTATAATAGAAGATCTTTATTGTCATTGTACATGAAATTATCTGCAAACCAGCAAAGTGCATCAGTCTACGGTATCTAAAAATAAATAAGTAAAGAAAAATGCTTCTAAAGCCAATAATAAACAGAATATTTTGAGGGAATATTCTAAAAAGGAAAGAAAAGCTCCATTCTCACTCCTCTCAGGATAAATTGTCATTAAAATTGACTTTAAATTTAGCTTCAACACGAGATAAAAACATTTACTTTCATTACTGATATTGTCAAGTTTTAATAAAGTTCATGCTACTTTTATAAAATGATGAAAGTGAATAAATTGTATTTCTGTGATCTGTGTTTGATTTCTGTCTTTTCTCCTGTCATCCAGATGTTCAGAGGGAGATGATGCCACATCTGGTCCAGCTGATGGAAGGTCTTGAAGTTCTCTGACTGGCCTCGACTGAAGATGGTCGTCTCACTGGATTTAAGGTTCAGATGCTCAGTAACAAACTCCACCAATGTGCCAACAAGGAAGCTTTAGATTTATTAAATGTTGCTATGAAGGTTTCGCTGTTTTTCTTTGTGAATGCAATGTGCTCCAACTGAAACTTGAATTAGAACTTAGAAGTAAATCCTTCCACCTGAAAGGATTTAGTTGCATTAATAACCTCATAACATTCTAATTTTTATTCCAGTCTTGGTTGAAAATAGAATCTCTGTATTGATTCAGGTAAAAACTGAACTTCACAGCATGTTGGAGCAAAACAACCAGATGAAAACTGTGATGGTGTTGGATTGTCAGACCGTAATGTTGCAGCTCAAAGCAGCTTTTCTATCTCAGTTCATTCTGACATTCAGCTATGATTCAACACAGCAGATGGTGATCCATGCTGTGGAAGTCTCACATCTCCTGATTTAATGGAGCTGCTTTGCACTTTTTACACTGTTTATTTACCAACACTTAATTTAATAAAAGTCCCATCTAGTTTTTATGAGGAATGTGATGTTTTAATTTCTCTGTGAATAACTGCAGTGTAATGGAACAGCTGGAGTTGTAACATCTGTCCTGATATTGATCATGAAGTATTGGTCAGAATACTTATGGTTAGCAGTCATCCCTGAAGTTTTACATTAAAATCTTTACTTGTGTTGTGAACTTTGCTAAGAAGCAGAAACGTTAGCGTTGCCATGGATACATGAGTGTTAAATTCTGCCCATGTTTCCATTTTGGGAAATTCAGTCCAGTTCCAGAATGTGGAGGAATTTAGTCTCACAATCACAGACAACAAATATTATCTGAAAGTCGGGTTATTGTTGTTTATCAGCACAATACAAAAAGATTAATGTTAGAAATATTCCACTTAAGACTCTAGAATATCATAATTTATGTAAATTTTTATAATTTTCACACCAAACATTTACTGGACTGATTTAAATATTAAAATCACTCCTTTCTAATCCTCTGCTGTACGTTCAAACCTGAGGCCTTAAATAGAAACACACAAGTATCTGATTGAAGGAACTTCTGCAGAGTCCTGGTTTCAGAACATGATGATAGAATTATAGACAAACTTTAACAAAAGCTGCCTGAGAGTTTACAGGTTTTTATGTTGGATTTCTTCAGGAATTTAATGAGCGTTATCAGCAATAATCAAGTGTTCATTTGATGAACTTCATTTCCTAAAACATACAGAATTGGAGCTCATATCTTTGGCAGCTGTAAAGTTTCTGCTCCTTCAAAGTTCACAACACAATGAATGAATTCCTAAAACACTCTCAATGCTGGAGAGCGTTTGTGATGCTGAAGCAGTGACCAGTTTTTCTGTTTCTTCTCTGGAGATGCACAATGAGGGACGTCTGCAGCGACTGAGAAAGAGTCTCACCACATCCTGACATGAGGAAAAAGACTTTATTGAAGACTACAATGAGAAAAACTATCAGACAGCAGACGGCTGCATTCAAGGTGGACTCTGAACATTTGATCTGGAACAGGAATTCAATAACGGCAGCATGAGCTTCATTTCAGTCTGTAGCTGCTGAATTCATGGATGAATCATCTGGCACTAGAGAAGAAGACCATCAAACATCCACGTCAGCTGATGGAGGTCCAAGAGTCTCACCGAACAACCAACCTACAGAGTGAAGACCTCGAATCTGATTGGACGGCCTCCTATTCAGCCACATGTGTGAAAAAATACCTCTAAGTTGATTTGTTTTCTAAAATAAATCTAGTTTGAGTCCTAATCAATGCCTGTGTGTTTGCTTCTTTACACCGCTGTTAACAGTTTAGGCTGTTAGGTTGTTCCAGATAAGACAAGTACAAGATTCTTCAGAGCCGTTCTACCACGAGCCTGACAGGAAGAACTCCAACAGCTACTGAATGTTCCTGTGGTTCCCTCAAGGCTACAGGAGGAGTCCTACGAGGACGAGCCGGTCCACCTGATGGCGGCCAGTCGCTGCGGTTCAAAGCCAACACCGACTACGTGGACTTCTACTGAACCACACAGAGGCCTTCAAACCGGACCAACAAGTTCACCGACTCCCCAACTCGTGGGTCTGAGGACGCCGCCAAGCCTCGGCCCAGCCGGCCGCCTGTCTGTGGGTGTTTGAGTGCTGAGAGGTTTGTGGATGCATGTGAACGTGTCTGTGTTGAAACAGCAGCTTTGGACTCAGTAACGCCGGGAAAAACCAAGAGCTCCTTTATTTGTGACTTCCACTAAAAAAACTGATGAAAATAAGTTTTCCAGGGTTCTGACTGATAACAGATTATTAAATAATGAAAATAGTTGTTTAAATATTCCTTTAAACAATCCTTTTAGGTCTACATTTCCTTTAAACTGAATTCTTGGTATATGTACAAGTATTTTGGGTGGACTATACCATTAAGCCCAATGTTCAAGGATTCGTCTGGGAATATACCATTAAACCAACCTTTTAGGTAAATGTTCCAGGATGTTGGGTAGAATATACCATCAGATCAACTTTTTAGGTCTACATTGGAAGATTTTAGAGTAGAATATTACTCCAAACCATCCTTTAGGTCTACATTTAAGGTGGAATACTCCTTTTACACCAAGGTTTTTTGGTCTACATTGAAGGATTTTAGGTGGACTATTCCTTTGAATGAACTTTTTAAGTTTATGTTCAAGGATGTTGGGTGGAATATACCATCAGACCAACCTCCAAGGTCTACAGTAGTGAATTTTAGGTGGAATATACCATTAAAATCACCTTTTAGGTCAACATTGGAGTATTTTAGGTGGAATTTTCTTCCAAACCGTCTTTTAGTCTACATTTAAGGATGTTTAGGATGGTATATTCTTCCAAACCAACTTCTCAGGTCTACATTTCAGGTGGAATATTCCTCCATACTAACTTTTTTTGGTCTACATTGAGGGATTTTTTCTAAACCACCCTTTGGGGTCTATATTTGAGGTTTTAGGTAGAATATTCCTTTTAACCAGCCCCTCAGGTCACTTTGAGGATTTTGGATGGAATACTCGGTTAAACCAACATTTTAGGTGCATGTCCAAAGATTTTTGGTGGAATGTTTCTTTAAAGTGGATGTGTGAAGACCTTGTAGGTGGAATACTTCCTGAAATCAACCTTTTAGGTCAACATTCAAAGATTTAAGGTGGAATATTCCTTTAAATCAACCTAAATTTCATGTTTTGATCATTATCAAGTGAGAAACCTCGATCCAGACTTCTCATAATGACGTTTGAGATTTATGCTGCTGTTATTTGTTTAGTCCAGACTAAATGACAGAAATCCACAACTGTAATTTTATTTCAAGACTCGGTTATTAAATGTCAAAACAATCCATGTGACTCTAAAAACTCAACAGCTTTACAAACTAAGATTAAACTCTCCACAAGGATCCAAAATAAGTTGGACTTCTACATGAGAGCTTTAATTATTTTTCATCTACTTCCTGAAAAGTTTGGTCAATAAAAAAGACAAAAACTAATATTTTCAGCTGAACTAAAGACAGACTTTGTGATTTTTCTGCTCACATGTGTTGTTGTAAACTTACTCTTTCAAATAAATAGCTGCCTAACCCCCTGGAAACCAGCGTTTGTCCAGTTTTTGTGTTGCTCCTCGGTGACCCTAGACAGCCGGGTCCTAATGGTTTTTGAGCAACACAGCATACTATGACGTTTACAATGATGGTTCTACTATGAAACCAGTTTGACATGTTCAGGCGTTCTTTGTGTGAAAACTCAGAGATTTCAGGTATCAGAAGGTGGTTTTCAACTTTCTTTGTTAACTTTCTGCTTCAACTTTAAACTAAATTTCCTTCACTAAGCCAGCCCTCTGGACTTCCAGTAAGCTGTGTTCCTATTGGCTGTCCAGGTGGCTGCTTGGTGTTATCAGGAACACCTGAGCAGACCAGTGTCTTCCTGCTTTATTTAGCTGCAGACAAACATTTCCTCTGCTTTCCTTCACCACTGAACCGGGTTTGGTTCCATTGCTTTAGTTTGTTCTTTAGGCGTTGGCTTGCAGCTTCCAGCAGTAAAATCATCTTTAATGTGCTTCTTGGTGTGTTATAGGGCTTTGTACTGGATAGTTGTCTTGGTAAATGTGGTTCTTTAGCCACAGTTAGCACATGGTGCTCATGTGTGCAGTGATTAGTGGATTTGGTGCAGCTGAGTTGTGTCTTTATTTTGGCTGTAGTGAGTCTTTAGAGGTTTTTGATCAGACACATTCTGTATTCTTGTTGGTGAACCACTGTTGGTTGTCCAGAAGGTAAGAGTTCCTGTCCTGATTCTCTGGTCTCAGAGGTTCTCTGGTAGGCTGCAGGAGACTTTAGCGTTTGGGTTGTGCTAGTTTGGTTTTTGTATGGTTTCATTTGGACGACTATCTTGAGGCTCCTCCGTGTGGTTTAGTGAGGTTTTCTGCAACAGTTCTACATAGCAACCTGTAGCAGAAGAGACTTTGAGAGTTTTTAGGAAGTTCTGGAGACCAGACTTTAGAGCAGCAGAAACATTTGTCAGCAGTTTGAGCAGGAGAAAGTGAGCTTCAGAGTAGAAATGAGACTGAAACCTTCTTGACCCGTGTGGTGAGGTCCTGTAGCAAGAGTTTGAGCAGGTTGTGAAGAATCTGTAGTTCTTTGGTCTGAGAGCACAAGAAGAGTCGACTCATTAAAGGAGAAAACAGGAGACATTGTTGATTCTTCTGTTGCTCTGCAGTTTCCTTAGACAGAATATCAAGTTTATATTTTAAATGATTTCCCATGTGAGCTCAAGAAGACTTCAATAAACTCCCTCCATCCCCTGAACACAACTGATTTTATTACCATGTTAAATCTTTTTTTTAATGTTTCTGAGTTTTAATCATAGTTTTAGCAGTTTTTTCTCTTTGCTTGTTTAGTTTTGTCATCTGTGTGAAAGGTGCTAAACAAATAAAGTTGAATTGATAAACTGAATAATTGACTAACTCATGATTGTGACAACAGAAGTATTTTCATTGTGATTTAGGTGTTTGTTTCATTTTTAAGGTTGGGGTTAAAATCTTGACAGAAAAAAAGATTAAAGAAATAAACCATGTTAAAAAAGCAATTAAATCAAAGGAAAAAACACTTAATACAAAAAAACTTTTAAAAAGAAAATTAAACATTAAATACAATTAAATTATATTAAACAGACAAAATATTTAATTAGATAATTAGACAGACAATACAAAACATGTAATTATGAAATTAAACAAATTTTTTAAACAAAAATATTAAATATTAAAGATGAAATGTTTTAAATAGTTAAACATTTAAAAGTACAATTAAACAAGAATATTAAACATTTAAAAAATACAAAACATTTAATTGGATTATTAAACCTTTAAAAAGACAAAACAGTTAATTAAAAAATTAAATGTTTAATTAGAAAATTAAATCTTAATTAAAAGGTGGTAAAACATTTAAAAAGGAAAACCTTAAAGATTTAATCAAAAAATTAAACATTGGGAAAGAAAAGGAAATTTTTCAAACAAGCCGATAAAATCAAACTGAAGACAAAACATTTGAAAAGACACCAGTTAGACTTTAGAAGATCAAATTAAACAGAAGAGACAATAAAAGGATCAAAAAGAGCAAAAACAGATCTAGTCTGAAATGAAAACATCAAGTTGTGTCTTCAAACATTTCCTCTTTCTATGTTCTTGGTTTGATTGTGGACAGATTTACTAAGAACTCATTTCAGAAAACTACTTTCCAGATAAAGTCTACTAGTAGTTGAAGGCATTTATCAAACTAATGTTACCTTGACTTCCACAAACTTTACTGTTCAGTGAAGAGAATCAAAGTTTGTTGAGGATTTCTAAAAAACCCACAGGTGAAAGTCTGAGAAGAACTCAGATGGATGGTCTAAATGTAAAATCAAGACTCATGGTCACAAGTTTTAAGGCTTCTGTTAACCAGAAAGTTCAAACTAACAGAGAAGTACTGAGAAACTTTTAAAACTTCAGCCCTCAGACTGTCTGAAGGTTCAAACTAACAGAGAAGTACTGAGAAACTTTTAAAACTTCAGTCCTCAGACTGTCTGAAGGTTCAAACTAACAGAGAACTACTCAAGAACTTCTAAGATTTCACTCCTCAGACTGTCTAAAGGTTCAAACTAACAGAGAAGTACTGAGAAACTTTTAAGATTTCAGTCCTCAGAGTGTCTGAAGGTTCAAACTAACAGAGAACTACTCAAGAACTTCTAGAATTTCAGTCCTCAGACTGTCTGAAGGTTCAAACTAACAGAGAACTACTCAAGAACTTCTAAGATTTCAGTCCTTGGACTGTCTGAAGGTTCAGTCTAACAGAGAACTACTGTGGGACTTAGAAAATTTCAGCCCTCAGACTGTGTGAAAGCTCAGGTCCTGAGGACTTGGGAGGTGTGGAGGCTTTGGAAAGTCTTGGAACTGAGGGTTCAACCCTCCAGGACAAAGGCTGAAGTCCAACCTCCTGAGAAAAACGGTCGAGTCGAAACTCAAGTTAAAAAAAAACTCGAAAACGACAAAAAATAGATGATAAATGCGCAAAAAAAAGAAGAATTAGTATCTGAGCGAATAGCTCAGGGAGATAAGAGGGTAGACTACCAAGCGGAGGGTCGCAGGTTCAAGACCCACCACCGGCAGTTTTCTTTCTTTGTCTTTGTCAGGATTTTGAGAAAATTTAAGAAGTGTCTGGTCTTGAACCAGCGACCTGCAGCTCCATAGGCAAATCCTTAACTCACTGAGCTACAGATCAGATGAAAAGAAATAAATTCGTCGTCCCTTTGACATCGTAGTTCGTGAAGTGACCACATGGGCAGGGCCAAGGCGGAGTCTGGGTGGAGTCAGGGCGGAGAGTAGGCGGGGAGGTGGGTGGCGGCCTCCCCCCTCTACTCCCCCGCCTCCCCCCACCACCCACCACACCTTCCCCCGCCCGACGAGTTCTTCGAGTCTCCACGAGTTCTTCGAGTCTCCACGGGTTTTCCCGAGTTTCTTGAGTTTCCATCAGGTCGGAGGCAGAACAAGTTGCCATGAAGAGGTGTTGAAGTCGGCCAGGCTGGAGTGACTTTTTACAGCGACTAGAAGGAAGACGACTAGAAGAGCAGGTCTTTAACCACCATCCATAAAATCCATGGAGTCGGCTCCAGAGAAATGAAGGGAGGTCAACTTTTATCAACCTCCATCCAGATGTTCAACTTGATAGCTTTACTTTGACATTTTTAGCACCACAAACCTTTAGTATCACACTTTATTATCATTTATTAGGACTTTAATGGAATCCACCAGCAGATTTATTTTTTGTTAACAAACTTTATTCTTGTCATCGTGGGACTGCAGTATTTAAAACTGTTCCTTCTATTTGACCTCATGTTTATTAGTTTTAGTGGAGAAAGTTATTTTAGTTGTCGATTAGTCTCTTAAAAACCAAGTAATAAATTGGATTAGTCAAGAGGTTTAAATTTCTTATTTTGTCATATTTTAAATATGACAAAAAATATAAAAATAAAGTGTCTTGAGACAATTTGACCTGTATTTGGCGTTATATAAATAAAATTGAATTCAAATTGTATGTATCTTGTAATGTTGGAGTAATTCAGCCATATATGTTGGAAAACACATTTTCTTTGTCCATTAATCTGTTGATTGTTTTCTCCAGTAATTCATTTCTTGTTTTGGTTTATAAAGTGTCAAACCCAAATATATTCAGTTTACTGTCATAAAAACCAAAAAGATTTACATTCATGATGCAGGAATCAGGCAGTTTTGCACTTTTTATCTTAGTTTAGTCAGAAAGATAGTTGATAATGTGTGAATTGTTGCAGCTTGTGAGCGTAGAAGGTTTTAATCTTTGGGGCCGAGTGTCAAAAAACATTTAGAAACCAACATCAACAAAACACTCAACAAATATTTGAACATCATTAAAGGGAAATCCAACTTTTGCATGACAATGTCTAATTAAAGGACATTTATTTCCAACGTAAATGTGTGATATTCATCCTCTGGAGCTTTCTCTTCACATCGTCTTCCACCTGAACTGGTTTGGTCGGGAGGATGTGCAACAAACATTTGAAAAACTGCACCTTAACATCAATGAATGACACTGAAGTTTAATCGCTACATAAATGAGACTGAGTCTGAATGTGCTGCTCTGTCATTAACTCCTAAGTTTAGGGAAAGTTCAAACAAGAGTTCAGATAAGACTTGAGAATGAGCTTATTTTGAACAAACATCTCAGACTTCCTGAGCTTCAGCACCTACAGCAAGATATTTTAACAACAAGCAACTCAAGAGATCCAGAAGTTGGAGAGAGTTAGCTTTAGCTGAGCCAAAGTACATGTGGGACGCTAACCTAGCAAACATTTCAGACTTTTCTCTGTGAATTCTGAGAAATAATTTACTATTTAATGACAGAGCTACATATCTTAACCCAGTCTCATTAAAACAGACTCTAATTCAGTGTCATCCATCCATATTAAAGTGCAGTTACCCAAAATGTTTGTTGCATGAGCTCCAACAAAACCTGTCCAGGTAGAAGGCCACTTTGACAAACAGGAAGTGGACGATTCCAAGCAGATTTATAGAAGGGGGAACCAGACTGTACTAAGTGTGGTCGAGTATAGAGGGGTGTTTTGTGGGTTTTTAAGGCTGATAATGATTATTACTGAGACATTTGGAGTACATATTCATTTGCAGTAAATGAACGTATTTAAAATCTTGGAGTTAAATTTAGAAGAACACAAACTCTAACAGAAAACTTTGTTGATACGTTTTTGTTTTGTTTACAGATGTTAAGTTAAAGGAGTTTTATTCGTGACGTATAACCAATCAAATCACTCCAGAAGACAGAGTGACCACAGGTAGATAAAGGTTCAGAGCCAAAGTAGCACCATTTTTAAATGTATTTATTACCGTAAATCAGTAAAAAATAAAATACTGCTAATCAGTAAATCAGTCAGCCCACAATTACTACAATTCTACAGAGGATGTGTCTTTTATACAGTATATGATGTATACACTATGTTTGTTTCCTCCTCTGTTTTTTTCTGGATTGTACTCAGCTGCATGCCTTCGTCCACCCGGCCTCCGTTGACTCGTCCCTCCTGCCGTCTCTGGAGCTGAAGCTGGATTGGAACAGACCAAAGTACAGTCCAATCACGATGCCAGCTGCCTCTCAAAAGGCTCCTTCATCTGGCAGGTGGCAGCACTTCTTCTGAGGGGAAGCTGAGCTGGCCCGGCAGAACTTTGGAGATGTGTTCCAGTGGTTGGTGGATGTCTGGGGAGATAGAGAGGGACCTTTGAATTGTTCAGAAAGGAAAACAGGGAACCCATTGGTAGTTTTAGTTTAGGGTGCTACTGCGGTGTGTTTTTGGGTTTTAAGAGGTGAACAGGAAGAGGTTTTTTTCATATTATCTTTTACTTTGTTCCTGGTTGGAATGCCCATCAATGTCAACGTGAAGTTCACTTTTAGTTCTGTTTATTTATTTTTATTTTACTAACACCCATTTGCTTTTAACCCCCTCACATGTTGTGTTGTTGTAAACTTCCTCTTTCAAGTAAATACTCGTCTAACCCTCTGGAAACCAGCGTTTGGACTGTTTTTGTGTTGCTCCTCACCTACTTCAGACAGCCGGGACAAAACAACGTTTTGTGGACTAAAGGCTATACTATGATGTTTTTAGAGCGGCATGCTAAACTATGACATGTTTAGAGCAACATGCTATACTATAGGCTTTTTTAATTGACATATTACTATGATGTTTTTTTTGTTTTAGTTTTTTTTTGTTGTTTTTTAGCAACATATAAGAATTTGAACAGTTTTAAAAATTACTATACTTTTCCTTGTGCAATTAAATATTATTCTATGGCATTTTTTAGACGACATATATTCTGATGTTTTCTTGAATAACATCTTATTTTGACAATATACTGCACTATGACATTTTTTGAACCACATATCATACATGACAATTTTAGGCAACATCCTATCATTATGCGCTTTTTGAACCACATAATAATCAGTTGGGTTTTTTTGCCGACATGCTATACTATGAACTACAGGCCATACTATGTTATTGTTGAAAAGTATACTATACTTTGACATTTTCTGAACTACATCCTATACTATGGTGTTATACACAGAGTGCTTTGGTTACATGTTGATTCATAATCTAGATTTTTTTTCTGTTTTGTTTTTTGACGATTACCACAGACCTGACCATGAACACCGTTGACGCACACCTGAGGGAGACGCTGCCTAAGATCTCAAGGCTGCTTGGTCGTGGTCTTTCTGGTCTTGCTCCAGAACGCCTTCATCAACTACGTCTTCTTTTGAAGAGGCCCTCAGATGCTGCAATCTCTGACCTTAAGGAGGAACTGCTGCTTTCACTCTGTAACGAGACGGCGGTTATTTTAAAGACCCAGCTCCTGTCGGCGTTGAAATAAAGTTTAATACCCATCAAAACAGAACTACAGACAGTTAAATCTGAGCTGTCGGTCAGTATTTCAAACATCAAGTGTGTTTTTCACAGCCTCCTTTACATTATTTCATCATATGGCACATTTTTACAACATGTTGAAAAATCCCATTGTTTTTTTGCGACTGGCGTTTTTTTGCGCCAAAATTCATGATGATTTTTTTTTCAAAAAAAACCTTTCTGGAGTGTTTTTCAGAGCCTGCTTTACATTATTTCATCATATGGCATGTTTTCACAACATCTTGAAAAATGACATTTTTCGACATAGTATACTATGGCGTTTTTTTGCGCCAAAATTCATGATGATTTTTTTTTCAAAGAAAACCTTACCATAGTGTTTTTCACAGCCTACTTTACATTATTTCATCATATGGCATGTTTTTACAACATGTTGAAAAATGACATTTTTCGACATAGTATACTATGGCGTTTTTTTGCGCCAAAATTCATGATGATTTTTTTTTCAAAGAAAACCTTACCATAGTGTTTTTCACAGCCTACTTTACATTATTTCATCATATGACATGTTTTTACAACATCTTGAAAAATGACATTTTTCGACATAGTATACTATGGCATTTTTTTGCGCCAAAATTCATGGTGATATTTTTTTTTTTCAAAGAAAACCTTACCATAGTGTTTTTCACAGCCTGCTTTACATTATTTCATCATATGGCACGTTTTTACAACATGCTGAAAAATGACATTTTTCGACATAGTATTCTATGGTGTTTTTTTGCGCCAAAAGTCATGATGATTTTTTTTTTTCAAAAAAAACCTTTCTGGAGTGTTTTTCACAGCCTGCTTTACATTATTTCATCATATGGCACGTTTTTACATCTTGAAAAATGACATTTTTCGACATAGTATACTACGGCATTTTTTGCGCCAAAATTCATGGTGATATTTTTTTTCAAAAAAAACCTTTCTGGAGTGTTTTTCACAGCCTGCTTTACATTATTTCATCATATGGCACGTTTTTACAACATCTTGAAAAATGACATTTTTCGACATAGTATACTATGGCATTTTTTTTGTGCCAAAAGTCATGATGATTTTTTTTTTTTTTTAAAAAACCTTTCTGGAGTGTTTTTCACAGCCTGCTTTACATTATTTCATCATATGGCACGTTTTTACAACATCTTGAAAAATGACATTTTTCGACATAGTATACTATGGCGTTTTTTTGCGCCAAAAGTCATGATGATTTTTTTTCAAAAAAAACCTTTCTGGAGTGTTTTTCACAGCCTGCTTTACATTATTTCATCATATGGCACGTTTTTACATCTTGAAAAAGGACATTTTTCGACATAGTATACTACGGCATTTTTTTGCGCCAAAATTCATGGTGATATTTTTTTTCAAAAAAAACCTTTCTGGAGTGTTTTTCACAGCCTGCTTTACATTATTTCATCATATGGCACATTTTTACAACATGTTTAAAAAATGACATTTTTTGACATAGTATACTATGGCGTTTTTTTTGCGCCAAAATTCATGGTGATATTTTTTGTCAAAAAAAAACCTTTCTGGAGTGTTTTTCACAGCCTGCTTTACGTTATTTCATCATATGGCACGTTTTTACAACATCTTGAAAAATGACATTTTTCGACATAGTGGCGTTTTTTGGGGCCAAAATTCATAGTGGTATTTTTTTTTCAAAAAAAACCTTACCATACTGTCTTTCACAGCCTGCTTTACATTATTTCATCATATGGCACGTTTTTACACCACTTGAAAAATGACATTTTTCGACATAGTATACTATGGCGTTTTTTTGCGCCAAAAGTCATGATAATTTAAAAAAAAAAAAAAAAAAAAAAAAAACCTTTCTGGCTGGAGTGTTTTTCACAGCCTGCTTTACATTATTTCATCATATGGCACGTTTTTAGATCTTGAAAAAGGACATTTTTCGACATAGTATACTACGGCATTTTTTTGCGCCAAAATTCATGGTGATATTTTTTTTCAAAAAAAACCTTTCTGGAGTGTTTTTCACAGCCTGCTTTACATTATTTCATCATATGGCACGTTTTTACAACATCTTGAAAAATGACATTTTTCGACATAGTATACTATGGCGTTTTTTTTGTGCCAAAAGTCATGATGATTTTTTTTTTTTTTTAAAAACCTTTCTGGAGTGTTTTTCACAGCCTGCTTTACATTATTTCATCATATGGCACGTTTTTACAACATGTTGAAAAATGACATTTTTCGACATAGTATACTATGGCGTTTTTTGCGCCAAAATTCATGATGACTTTTTTTTCAAAGAAAACCTTACCATAGTGTTTTTCACAGCCTACTTTACATTATTTCATCATATGGCACGTTTTTACAACATGTTTAAAAAATGACATTTTTTGACATAGTATACTATGGCGTTTTTTTGCGCCAAAATTCATGGTGATATTTTTTGTCAAAAAAAAACCTTTCTGGAGTGTTTTTCACAGCCTGCTTTACGTTATTTCATCATATGGCACGTTTTTACAACATCTTGAAAAATGACATTTTTCGACATAGTATACTATGGCGTTTTTTGGGGCCAAAATTCATAGTGGTATGTTTTTTTCAAAAAAAACCTTACCATACTGTCTTTCACAGCCTGCTTTACATTATTTCATCATATGGCACGTTTTTACACCACTTGAAAAATGACATTTTTCGACATAGTATACTATGGCGTTTTTTTGCGCCAAAAGTCATGATAATTTAAAAAAAAAAAAAAAAAAACCTTTCTGGAGTGTTTTTCACAGCCTGCTTTACGTTATTTCATCATATGGCACGTTTTTACAACATGTTGAAAAATGACATTTTTCGACATAATATTCTATTGCGTTTTTTTGCGCCAAAAGTCATGATGATTTTTTTTTTCAAAAAACACCTTTCTGGAGTGTTTTTCACAGCCTGCTTTACATTATTTCATCATATGGCACGTTTTTACAACATCTTGAAAAATGACATTTTTCGACAGTATACTATGGCGTTTTTTTGCACCAAAATTGATGGTGATATTTTTTTTCTAGAAAATCTTACCATAGTATTTTTCACAGCCTACTTTACATTATTTCATCATATGGCACGTTTTTACAACATTTTGAAAAATGACATTTTTCGACATAGTATACTATGGGGTTTTTTGCGCCAAAATTCATGGTGATATTTTTTTTCAAAGAAAATCTTACCATAGTATTTTTCACAGCCTACTTTACATTATTTCATCATATGGCACGTTTTTACAACATTTTGAAAAATGACATTTTTCGACATAGTATACTATGGGGTTTTTTGCGCCAAAATTCATGATGATTTTTTTTTCAAAGAAAATTTTACCATAGTATTTTTCACAGCCTACTTTACATTATTTCATCATATGGCACGTTTTTACAACATGTTGAAAAATGACATTTTTCCGACATAGTATACTATGGCGTTTTTTTGCGCCAAAAGTCATGGTGATTTTTTTTCCCAAAAAAAACCTTTCTGGAGTGTTTTTCACAGCCTGCTTTACATTATTTCATCATATGGCACGTTTTTACAACATCTTGAAAAATGACATTTTTCGACATAGTATACTATGGCGTTTTTTTTGTGCCAAAAGTCATGATGATTTTTTTTTTTTTTAAAAACCTTTCTGGAGTGTTTTTCACAGCCTGCTTTACATTATTTCATCATATGGCACGTTTTTACAACATGTTGAAAAATGACATTTTTCGACATAGTATACTATGGCGTTTTTTTGCGCCAAAATTCATGATGACTTTTTTTTCAAAGAAAACCTTACCATAGTGTTTTTCACAGCCTACTTTACATTATTTCATCATATGGCACGTTTTTACAACATCTTGAAAAATGACATTTTTTGACATAGTATACTATGGCGTTTTTTTGCGCCAAAATTCATGGTGATATTTTTTTTCAAAGAAAATCTTACAATAGTGTTTTTCACAGCCTACTTTACATTATTTCATCATATGGCACGTTTTTACAACATGTTGAAAAATGACATTTTTCGACATAGTATACTATGGCGTTTTTTTGCGCCAAAAGTCATGATGATTTTTTTTTCCAAAAAAAACCTTTCTGGAGTGTTTTTCACTCGCTATGGCAAGCTAAACTATGATGTTTTTGTCACATTTTGGATGACATACAAAACTACGACGTTTTTTCCACATTTTGGACGACATACTAAACTATGACGTTTTTGTCACATTTTGGACGACATACTAAACTATGACGTTTTTATCACATTTTGGACGACATACTAAACTATGACAGGTTTTGTGATATTTTGGACGACATACTA
This sequence comes from Amphiprion ocellaris, assembly GCF_022539595.1. Taxonomy (NCBI): domain Eukaryota; kingdom Metazoa; phylum Chordata; class Actinopteri; family Pomacentridae; genus Amphiprion; species Amphiprion ocellaris. The sequence goes on along the minus strand of NC_072770.1, from coordinate 22,789,536 downwards.
AACTATGATGTTTTTGTCACATTTTGGACGACATACTAAACTATGACGCTTTTTCCACATTTTGGACGACATACTAAACTATGACATTTTAGTCACATTTTGACCAACTGTTACGGCCAGCGCCTCCTACCTTGTGTGTGTGTTTTAACCATATATTGTGGCTATGCAAATACGGCTGTGTGATCCCCACTCCCTGGTTGGACCACGACGGCAGAGGCGTGACTGCAACCAGGAGTCCTGCGATTGGTGCGGCGCTCACCAGGCTGACCAACCGAAATCTATCAACTCTTTTAAAAGAGTTGGCACTTCAACTGAACGGGGCAGCTGACTTCTAGTGTGCCATTCTGTGTGATCTGTGTGGTTGAGGCAAGATAGACTGTGTGGTTGGAATTGGGCCAGGATTAGTGTTAAAAACTGATACAGCAACATTTCATTTCATTACAGGTAGTTTTCTTTTGTCTAGTTTTCACCAGGGTTAGGGGTGCTGACTCCCATGTAGTTTTGTTATGTTCCAGTTCCCAGGTAGTGAGCCTTTTTGTATAATTTTTTCTTCTGTCCACAGCGATTGTATTGTAGTGTAGTGTTAAGTTCTCCTTATGAGAACTCTTCTTGTGTTTTGCTGTTTTCTTTAATTTGAGCAGCACCAACCGGCCCTCTTCCTTAGTTTTGCCTCATTTCTATAATATCTTGCACATTTTTGTTCAAATAATGATGTTTTTAGAGCGACATGCTATACTATGACATTTTTAGAATGACATGCTAAACTATGACGTTTTTAGAGCGACATGCTATACTATAGGCTTTTTTAATTGACATATTACTATGATGTTTTTTGTTTTAGTTTTTTGTTGTTTTTTTTAGCAACATATAAGAATTTGAACAGATTTTAAAATTACTATACTTTTACTTGTGCAATGAAATATTATTTTATGGCATTTTTTAGACGACATATTATACTCTGATGTTTTCTTTAATAACATCTTATTTTGACAATATACTGCACTATGACATTTTTTGAACCACATATCATACATGACAATTTTAGGCAACATCCTATCATTATGCACTTTTTGAACCACATAATAATCTATGGGGTTTTTTTTGCCGACATGCTATACTATGAACTACAGAACATACTATGTTATTCTTCAAAAGTATACTATACTTTGACATTTTCTGAACTACATCCTACACTATGGCGTTATACACAGAGTGCTTTGGTTACATGTTGATTTATAATCTAGATTTTTTTTCTGTTTTTTTTTTTTTTTTTTTTTTTGACGGGGATTACCACAGACCTGACCGTGAACACCGTTGACACCCACCTGAGGGAGATGCTGCCTAAGATCTCAAGGCTGCTTGGTCGTGGTCTTTCTGGTCTTGCTCCAGAACGCCTTCATCAACTACGTCTTCTTTTGAAGAGGCCCTCAGATGCTGCAATCTCTGACCTTAAGGAGGAACTGCTACTTTCACTCTGTAATGAGACGGCGGTTATTTTAAAGACCCAGCTCCTGTCGGCTTTGAAAGAAAGTTTAATACCCATCAAAACAGAACAACAGACAGTTAAATCTGAGCTGTCGGTCAGTATTTCAAACATCAAGTCCGACCCGGCTGCCCTAAAGTACGCTGTGGGTGAAACGGAAACTTCACTCTCCACATCACCGACGACATCGTCACACTCCAAAGCAGAGCACCTGTCTGCTGAACTTTTAAAAGTGGACTATAAATGTGAAAAATGTTAGCAGCAGCAGACTGTGAGCAGCGGAACAGATGTGATCAGAAAGACGTCATTTTCTTTTTTCTTTTCTTTCTGGTTGACTTGATGCTGTCAGATGCAGATGTTGGAGCTGATTCTGATTTTTCAGGATAAAAAGCTGCTTTTCCTTCACAGACTTTTCAGGAAATTATTCTCTCAGGTTTTCTCTGCTATTTATATTTTTATTATCTGTGATTATTTCATTATTTCATTATTGTAAAATGAAGTTTCAGGCATAAAGACTCATTTAGCTATTTTATTCCTGAAATGTTTGACGTAGCAGAACTAAATTTCCATTTTCAACGTGTCTTCAACATGGATCATCTGGTTTTAATGAATCAGCAGCAACATCACAACAACAAATGAGACAATTTTCAACAAATTCATGAAACTGATGTCATTTAAAACTATCAGTCTGTTTTAGTGTCAAATTAAAGCTGATTACTGACAACTAGAACATTAACGTTACTGTTTTAATCACATTTAGGTTTCCTGAATGTTACATTAATGTCAACCAGCCACAGTTTTATGAACTTAATGAACCACATGACAGGAACACAACACACTTCAGCTGTTTACATGAAACTCAACACATTAGCTTGATGCTACGTTAGCTTTAATCAGCCTACGACTGAGCAGCTAGCTCAGTTAGCATCGCTAACATTAAAGCTAATATTTACTATGTTAACTTTCTTGTCTGGTCAACACACACTGAAACAAACTCCACCAACATCTGGAGTGCATGGCACACATTACATCTGACACTAAAGCTGCATATAAAGTGCATTAAAGCGGCACTGATACGAAAATAAACATTTACTTACTGAACTATTAGAGTCCTTTCAGTGTCTGCTGGTAGAATCAGCCGAAGGCAGAAAACTGGTTAAAACAAGCCAACGGGCAGGAAAACTGTCTGTGGAAAATGTTCTGCTGCTCCACCGATAAATAAACCAACAGTTATTATATCAGAATTAATCCAAACAAGGAGAGCAGAGTCTCTGCTGCTTCCTCCATAGGACCTGTCAATCATTCCGGACCGGACTGTCATTCAAGTAGTCCCGCCCCCTGGGTTTGCAAAACTTTAACACTCTATAAAAAAATCAATATTGATTTATTTTAAGATCGACCACCTGATCTCTCATTCTGACCATGAAAACTCACGAAAAAAATGTATGTACAGTCTATGCACCATACTCTGTTTGGCTCCACACTTGCTGATGACCACTTCCGGTCTCAGATAATGAAAAAACTGACCTTTTTTCGTTTCTGTCTCTTACTGATTTTACTTTCTTGTTATTGTAAATATAAAACGAAAATCAAAGCATTTAAAAAAAAAAATCGTATATCCCTTTTTGATCATGAAAAGGAAAAACACCTTGTATTTCAATTTTAATTTTTGTATTTTAAAACGAAAATCGAATAACCACTCGTTTTTTGTTTTTCAATACCCCTTTCAGAACGGAAAATCCAATTACCAGATCCGTACACGGACCCTCTGTAGACTTGTCTTCTCCCTACAACCTGCTTCTCTGTTTATCCTGAATAATCAATACAGTCCTCATCTATCTGAAAGGCAAAGGATCATTTCAGGTTCCGACAGCTTTGGTTGTGTTGTCATTTGCACACAGGTGGGTTAAAAACTACAAAAAAGCCCAATCAGTCTGAGTAAAAAGTGAATTTCTTTCTGGTGTTCAAGTGTCATTCAGTCAAAAAAAAAGGTTACTTTGATTTTTTTTTCATGATCCAAACTATGGAGGCCAACATTGCCACTAATTTTATTATCAGTTATTATGCAGATTATTTCCTTGCTTGATGAATCAGTCAAAAAAATGTAAGAAAATAGTGGAAAATGGCCATCCAAGATTCCTAAAGCTCAAAGTGACATATTCTGATATATTTTTTTTATACAGAAGAAAACACCACATTTTCATATTTAAAAACTGAAACCAGCATATATATTTTTTCTTTTTTTTGACATTTTGCTTTAAAAAAAAAAAAAACAACACACACACACACAAACACAACACAATAAATTCATCACCAGAACACACAAAAAGCATTTGTTTTGAGGTGATTTATTTTCTCGAGGGAACATTGGATCCTTCATTAAATATTTATTTACACTATTTACAGTCAAAACATATATTACATGGCTTGGTTACATGCACAGTATCATATATATAAAAAAAACTGTACACACATTTACACTCATTTAAGAGGGAGCAGTCTGTGCAATAAAAGGCACAAATGACCTTTGACCCTGCATTTATGTCCCATGAGTACGTATTTTCACAGACGTTGTCACATACTAGAAGTAGTTACGAGAAGAACTACTTGAGCAGCTGCAGAGAAAGACGTGTGTGATAGAGATTCACCACCATGCAGCAGAGCAGTGAAGTGCCCTCTTGATCAACAGCCCTCTAGATTGTGTCTAAATAGGATCCCATCCCCTCAGCAGCCTGAGGCAAAGTTGAAAGTCTTTTCAGCCATAATGATAAAGCGAGCAAAGACGTTAACTCACTTAGAACAGAACTGCACAATCTGTAGGACAATCTACAATCCTCAGAAGACGTCTGGTACAGATTCAGGATTTTAGGTGAATGACTATCAATGTCCTACATTCACATTCTGTTTTATAAGGCAGTAAGGCCTGTTGGCTGAGGCAGGAGGCTAATGCTGACGCTGACTACTTAGGTTCTTTAGCCTAATAGTCACAAGGTGGTCGGGCTGGGAAGGAAAAGATGGTAATCACACAATCGGTTTGACTGGCAACTCGACTCTCCAACCTGTTCTGTTGTCTTGTGTGGAAAATTGTTGCATGTAAATATTGGTGCATTTTAACTTTTGCTTTCAGACAATTAACTATCTGCTAAACCATACCCCCAAACATGTGATCGTCTAATTGTAGCTCATCAAGTACAACTGAGTATAGCAGGCCTGTGAAACTTTGGATTTCTCAACATGAGGAAACAGTCGACCCGAGCCTCCAATATGATCATTCTACTGAGCACTGACTAGGATTTACACGCTGATTTTTGTATTCTGTCTGAATGTCTTTTCAATTGGCTGAAATGTGGTTGCAATATCATCAAAACAACTGAACATTTTGGAAAATCTGTTCAGCTGCAGATTAAACGAGAAACAATATTGATTAGTTTGAAGGAATTTCTCCAGTCATTTTTCACTGGTAGGAAAAATGCTTTTTTTTGTTGTTGTTACTGCTAGGGTGGTTTGAAAATGACAATGGTACCTTTGTGCACATAAAAGGATAAAAATGTTTACTATTGCAAATCCTGGTCAGATATGGTCTCAATATTCAATGAAATCTTCAGAAAGTCACTTTTGAACCATTGGAGGTATTTTGGGGGAAAAAATATCCCTGTCTCTTTTGCCTAACTGCGTTCTCTTTATCTACTTTTTGGACTTGCGTGAAAATCTGATGTTTTATTTTATTTTAAATTCTAGAATAGAAAGGGTTCACAATCTTTTATCCTTTACATAAGTGTAAGGAATGGATACAACAGTGTGGTATGTTGGCATGGCTTACTAGCTTACTACCTACAGAAGTAAATCCACTGCAACAAGAGCCAAAGGTTAATATATTACACTAGCAGCTCCGTCCTGATCATTGTTTGTATTGGGGAAATACTGGAGCGACTCCAGCCAAACTTGCGTTAGATAATTTTAGATCTAGGCTCATCAGTTAGTTTTTACATCTTTTCTGGTAAAAGTGATTTATTTTTTTAAAATCAAGAAATAGAGATTTCGATGGCTACCACTATAAAATGCATGTGCTGTGTGAGAGTGAGCAGCTTGACATTGTACTGACAATAACTCAGGGTAGTGAGGTTTAGCAAATGGTCAATTCGTTGTTTCCTCAGGTGCAGCAATGATAATTTACCACTGGGGATGACCAGTGTTGGACATTTTAATTACACACACTGGTGCTTTAAAGACTGACCAAGATATTAGCGGTTCAAGTGATTTTTAGCTTTAACAGGTACATTGGTCAACACTGAAACTAGATGCTAAAGGGGATTTCTAAGGATCTACAGTAGCTACAATAGTTATAGATTCTTAAAATCACCTGGTATAGCAATCAAGTAGCCTGGTTCAGAGCAAGATATTGCTCAAGTAATACACTAAAAGCTAAATTGTACATTTAGTGTGGTAATATCCCTGTCTGAAAGATCATTTCAAGAGTAGGATGTTTCCTTAATTGTTGCAAAAGAAATAGATTATGTGTAGATCATCTTGTGTCTCTGATTGTATTTTTCATAGAGTAATATGTCCTGTTTGTGGTCAGTTATATTAAGAACAGCACCTGAATGCCAGCAGTCAACCAGGGAAATAAGGATGGACTCTCCTGAGCACCTACAAAGGTTTACATGCTGCTCTGCCAAAGTGAAAATGCTCATTTTCAGGTACTATAAAAAGGGACTTTAAAGGCAGGGGACTGTCTTTTTTATATTTTAACCATTATCTTACATATTATGTCAACAGAAACATTAATATCGTTGATTTCTAACCCTACTGTAGATCTAAACAGATGTGATCTTTTCAGTACACTTTTAGCGGTTTAAGCCTTGTTTAGGACTCATAAACCATTTCCTTGTAAACTAAGTCTAAAACTTGGCTTATTACATATCTGGAAAACAGCTAGGAGAGTGTTCACAGCAGTGTCTGTTTTCCAAAGTGCATGTAAATCCTAACTTTCAGAGATGAAACTGAGGTGAGCTGATGAGAAAGAAGCCAGTTAACCTCAGCTGCATCTCCTCTGTAAAAGGTATGACACAATTATTTACACATCATCAAGTAATGAAGTGGTGCTGACATAGGCTGGAGTACACTTCTCAGCGCTTGGAGCAACTTTAGATTTGGCTGATCCAAGGTCAGAAGATAATTTAGGGCTTCTGTGTAGCTATAATAACTCTTAAGCAGATTTTGTGAAGCACACTCAACATTTTGGTAACATCTTTTTTTTTTGCATAATTCATAGACTGTCAACACTTTCGAATGCAGACAAATGGCCCCATCCTCCTGAGATTCTGGTAGTAAATCTACTCAGGTGTTCATCATTTAGATAGCCAATACAAGGACAAATGACTTGCCCACTGAACTGCTACGTCAACCGATCAGCACCACTAGCATCATGCATCCTTCAGCAAATGTACAAGCACAGGGCACAGCAGAGAGTGCCTAAAGCTACAGTACTACAAGATCTTCTCTAGCAATAAGCAGGAGTCTGGAGAAGTGGAAGAAAAAAACAGAGATAAAGCCTGTCTTAGCATTATTACCACATGAAACACATTGCTGAGCTGGTGAGCAGGGTCAGTTTGGCTAATTGGCACAGATAAATACACAGCGTACAGTGAGGGGCCCAGTGGACTGGAAGTCAAAGAATATAACCCATTATATTATGGAGGTTAATTTCCCCACTGACCACATGTTTTGTACCACTCACTCCAGCTATATAGGCAAACTACTATACAAATACAGTATTTTATACACCAACAAGTAATTATGGTCAAAAAAATCAGTGCACATCTTCTTAGAGTTGCAAGACTTTCAGCTTTGGCCAGATTGGGAAGATGCCATTGAAAATGTGTACATTTTGTACACAGAAGCACAGTACATAGATAATAAGTAAAGGGATTCAAATGCAAAAGCAAAAGGTGGAAATGGGTACTTTACAAAAAAAGCAATGAAACATTGATAGTACCATTTTTCTCCAAGTAAAAAAATCTCTCAAACAAGGCATTTGGTCGATTCAAAAAGCTAGCAAGGGTCAAATGATGACTAAAATATGACTAAATTATCCTTCAACCTTTACCTGAGTTGCTAATCATAGCAAAATATTACACCCAAAAATACTTCATCAAATTAACCCCATCCACATATTTGCATTCATAACAAACCCTGATCCCCAAAACACAACACTAAAACCCTTATAATTGCTTTTGGAGAGTTTAAGCAGCTTCAAACTCATGTTGGATACATGAAACAGCAGTAGAATAGACTCACTTATTAGAGCAGAGTTTACAGAAAGCATGTTGAAAGTACTTTCTGCTTTCAGCCACTATGAATGCTGTTTTATGATCCAAGCATCACTTAAATTAACTACATACTATATGTCTCTGGGTCTTTTACAAGGAAAAGTGCACTAAATCATCAAAATGTTGGCTTTTTTCAACAGAAGGAGTGATATTGCTGAGATGAACAAAACATGAACTGGGTTTTTAATGGAGCAGTACGACATCTGTTTGACAAGAAGCTTTAAAAGGCTTCTTTTCATTTTAGAGCGGCACAGAAAAAGTTCATAGAGTGATGTGAATGCAAGCTATTTTCAGTATTTAGAAGCATCAGACAACAAAAAAATAATTGAGTTGACTTTTAGGGCCAACTGTGACCTGTAGGTGTGAGTATGAATGTGCATAAGTGTGCCTCAGTGGAGTGCTGCAGTGCTGAATTTGTTTCATTAAAGAGACACTAAATCAACACAGTGAGGGATGCCAAGACCTATCAGGCAAGATGGATAACCGAAACATCCACTGAAATCTTGTATTTGTGTGTGTCCACAACTTGTGCATATGCATGTGTGTGCCCACACACATAATCTGCCACATAAACAGATTTGTACATCAGTGCACGGGTACAGGAACTTTATTCCCGTCTGTAAGTGTAGCAGCAAATAGTGGGTGGAGATTTTAATAAAAAAAATAATAAAAATCCCTCTCAGTTATGACCTACTTTCACTCAAGTAATCTTGCCTGAAAAGCAGCTGGTAGAGCTGTGAGAGCTCTAATTAAATTGGCTTTCCGGAGAAGTTCAGTAGCTGCGAAGCAGGTGGACTCCTCGGTAAGGCCGGTCAGTCTGACGCTGCCACTAAGCTTAAAGATCAGAGTGGAGCTGAAAACAGGCAGGGGTAACTGGAAGGGCTCCTATTACTGTTTGCAAGAGGGATAAATGGCAGGTATGGGCCACATACTGTACGTTGGTTGAGATAATGATCTGGCACTTTGGTCTGAGTGCAGTACCTATCTCACATCGACGGCATACTGTTTATGTCTTGTGCAGGGGTGTTTCTTGCTTTTGCCACAGTTAGCACTTTACAGAGTAGATAATACGATCCAGTCAGGTCCTCCAGGACTGGTGCTACCTTAGTTGTGCTACTAGACGTGTGCTTCCCTGCTTGCAAGGTCAGCAGCCAGACGGTCTGATAGCCGGAGTGCCACAGAGGACACATTCACACAGAGATGAAGAGCCAGACATTGAATAAAGACTTCAAAATGTCAAGCACCAGATGTTTGTACACAGAGACCCGTAAAAATGTTCTCTCCCACCTCGTGTCAAAGTCCATAACAACTGAGGTAGGGAAAATAATAAATTAACAAAAGCAGTATTCAAAAAATAGCACAACTTGTGGAACTCAATAAAGTTTCGATGAGAGAAACTAAAGGGAAGCAAATCTGAAGTAAACAACAGGATGTAAAGTGGTGGTGTCTTTTTCCAGTGATGTCCAACTCAAGATCAGCGATAGTCTGTTGAACACATAGTGTGATTGTCCAGTGTGTTCAGATTCAGAACAGCCACAGTGCTACTGAAACAGTCTTGACTGGAGGAACAGAAGTCCCAGCTGTTAGTTTGCGGCACTCCTGGATTTAAATTCGGGCCACGTCTTGATTTCTCAAACATCAGATTCATGAATGCACGTCTCTGAACAGATTCATCTCACTCCTTGGTGAACAAATTGAAGGACACTTTTTCATTTAATCCCAGGCTGTGGTAGTTTTCATGTCAGGAGAGAAATTGTTTTGTCTGGTGTATCCACAGTCAGGCAGATGCAGTTTATCTTTTCCATAGTTGCACCACATCTCAATGGCACTTTCAAATTAGCAGTAAAAAAAAAAAAAAATCACAAAGGCAAATACATTTTTTTTCCCCTTCAACTACATGTTTCACTTCGGCTTTGTTGTGTTGCATTGCGACAGAAAAAAACTCCTGGATCACCTTGGAAACTGTGATTTCAGTGTCACCTTTCAGTGCTGGAAGTGAGCAGGTCACAGATCAGTGGCTGAAGTTGCATCAAGATGCCTGGCAGAGAAACCACAGCCACTTCAGTTCTCACCTCTTCCTCCACACCTTTGACAGCCAGATCTTCACTGTTTTGTCGCTGGAGAGGAGGAGAGATAGGGGTGGGATTATGAGCAGAGGAAACCATAGGAGAACAACAAAGGGTTGTAATAACAGAACATCAATCAGGTAGTCATCCCTTTCAAAACAACTCAATACACATCAGACACAACACACAGACATTGACTTCAAAGTATACTTTACACACACACACACACACACACACACACACACACACACACACACACGCCCATCCGCACTTCATTAAAGACCCCTCTCCACTGTGGCAGTGCAAAACACCTCTCCAACCTCGCAGAAAAGTTTAGAAGTACGGTTCATAACTGCAACAAGTAAATCCAATCAAGCTGCCCAGAGTTACAGCGTTACTCCCAACTGACTGCACAATTTAATTTTCACATTTTCATGGTGTTAATTTACCTTGTACTGGTCAGCTACACTGGACAGTATGCTATATTTCATTAACACCCACCAAAGGTGTTGAGAATTACACTAATGGCTTTCTTGTCAGGAGAAGAGAGAAAATTCAGAGCACCAAATATGTAGCTACAGCCAGCTTAACTTAGAAACAACCAGCCCAGAGGTAACAAAACCCACCCACCAGCACCCTTCATTCTAAGCAAAGAACAAGTTATCAGCTCATTTGCTTAATCCCTTAAAACGGCAAGTTGTTGTTTATCAGGGTTTACGTGTTGGACCAGCGAGTGCCAGGTTAGCTACCCAGAAGCTGCTGAACCCATGTATTGAACAAACAGATATGAGAGTGGTGTCAGTTTGCACACACATAAAGAAAAGATTGGAATTCAGAGCAGAATTGTGAGTTGCTCGGTGCTTGTCAGAGAGAGGCTGTTTCTCTCAGTGGAGGCAGCGGTTGGAGGCACTGGTCTGCAAATGAACCATGATGAAAGTTTAAAAAAAACCAAAAAAAAAAAACGACAAACTGAGCTAAACAGAAGCACGTGAAAATTAGAGCAAAAATGAAACAGGGGATAGAAACAGAAAGATAAAAATGCCGGTACCACCCAAGTAAAGAAAATGGGGAAAAGAAAAAGGAAAAGGAGGCGGTAATTAGTTGAGAGAGTACCAGAGGAGGGGAGGGTTGGTGAGCAGAGAAGAGGCAATCATGGGAGGCTGGTGGCTCGGCCCTTGATGGCCAGGACCCGTCGAGGAAGACATGGGGTCAAACCTGGCACATAGTTCCACAGCTTCACCCTGCAGTCACTGGGGTCAACAGGACAGGAGGAGGAGGAGGAGGAGGAGGAGGGTGAGGAGGAGGAGGAGGTGGAAGGCAGAGTTTAAGAGACCAAACACCAGAAAATATTGGTTCACAGAAAAGATGACAGAGGAAGAGGAAAATGATTAAAGATTTGATGAAACAGCTGAGTCGAGAAGATGGGAAGTAGACGGAAGGTAGTCAACTTCAGAGAAACACCCACCGGCTGAATGAGAAAAAATTAACACCAGTAGACCGAGGAGGTGACAAAATGTCCCAGTCAGACACAGACAAACACCAAAGTAAGAATTATATTTGTCTGATGCAGCTATGAGCTCAGCAATAACACAGATTTAGACAAAAACAGAATGTATCTGACCCTCTCTGAGCAACTCTAGGCTGAGACATACCTACAGATTGATGCTGGAGATGATCCAGTATTTCACTCAGGAAGCTATAAAAGTAACTAAATTATAAGCATTATGTGCTTTTGCACTCAAACTCTGTACTTTTTAATAAAGCTATTCTATAATTCTTCCTATTGTCAGTAAAGCCCTTGAATAACAAACAACTAAAGGGAGTAAACACTGCACTTATTGGGGACTTAATATACTTTTATTGTTCTTGCAAGGAAGTATTGCAGGTATGTGTGATTGATGCAGAATAAACTAAAGTGCACATTTTCATCATAATGAATGAAATTGTCAGACATTGAAAAGATTTCATTAGTTTTTAATAGTTTATTTTTTTATAGACTATATCACACTTTAACCAAAATGCAAATAGTTTCAGCTCAGCAAATTGATGGTTTTGTTGTATTCATGAACTGTGTTGACAGTGCTAAACACATGCAATACCTCTAGCATTAACTTCATGATTTAGATTAATGATAATAGTATTATAATCAGATGACAATTTCAATAGTTTCTTTAATTCTCCAGATCTTTAAAAAAATTTAAAGAAGTAGTTTTTAACCATTAATATCTTCACTAAATCAGCAGTACACTGCATGGATGATGAACAATACTGTTTGATGAACTGAAAATGCTGCGATAGGAAACAATTTTAGATTAATGGTGCTGGAGTATCGTAGTTTTTTTGAAATTATAGATTTACCTGGACGCAGTGAAGATCTGCCTTGAATTGGTGCATATGGCGTTAATGGGGCTGTCATGGCCTCTGACTTCTCCAATGGGAGTGAAGTTGTCTACGTTCCACACCTTCAGCATGCCACCCCGACAGCCGCTCAGCAGCATGGGTCGACCCGGTACATACGCCAGAGCACACACCCAGTCCTTGTGGGCGTTCGGGATTTGCTGTGGATGCAGAGAGAAGTTAGAGTCAAGGAAAAATAAAACACCTGACACTCACTTCCATACATAACAAGTAGCCGAGTGGCTCGACAGCAGCTGTGCAATAGAGTCATCTGGGTTTCTGCTTTCTTAGAATAGAAGAAACACACATGTTCAGTGTTCTGTTTTTAATGCATATAAATTACCCTCAACAAACTGGGACATTTCTTCAATGAAAAGTGCACAGCGTCGTTGCTAGGCAACATCTAAGTACAAGAACAACGGAGACTTGCTAAGAGACTCTATTTAGATTCAATACTCTGGTTATTCTTAGCTGATGTGTCTGTGCACTCAATATTTTACAGTGGCTTCAAACTGAATTCATGAACTAAGAATGGAACTATCTGCTTTAAGTTTGCCAATCAGCACGAGGAAATAGCAAATAAAAGACAGAAGAATCTAAGATTGCAGAAAACTTTATGAGAAGTGTGAGGAGTGTTTCAGTCATATTCATTGCAAATTAAGAATAAACTATTGTTGAGGGTAATTTGTCAGTAAAATCTTTATATGCAAGAGTTTGCATGCAAGTATATTTTAACAGCTCATTTTATTTTATCAGATTTTCTGCTATCAGTCCAGCACTTCTGTAGTGCTGAAAAAAAATCTAAAACATAGCTCAGACAAATAGCTTCTAAGAAGGCATTGTGTGTGATTTAAACACACATTTTTGTAGGGATTAAAGAAAAAAATTACTAACACAGTGAATTTCATTTGCAAAAAATCACAGTAGAGGTGAGATGTTAAATATAATCATTTCAACTGCTATTGTTTCATGCTTCTTTGTTTTTAAAAATTCAGACCAAATGTACAAAAAAGCCATTAGGATATTCCACAGGGCTTTATCAAACTTTTATTATGCCTACACTTAGGGTTTTGCATTTGTTGTTTTTATTGTTCTGTTTATCTCAGCCAACTGGGCGGCACATAATGTAGCCCTGAACTGTGGTACAAAGGCATTTGAATGATAATTATTTTGTTATATTTGCTTCTGTCAAATAATCGTTGTTTTCTTACACTTTTCAGCTTTTTTTTCCCCAAAAATAACAGTACAAAGAAAGGTCCTTAGCTTGGGTTTGCATACAGTCATCTTTCTGTGCATGTTTTTCATGCTGCACTGATTTAGTAAGTTATAAAATCTACATCTGTTCCTCAGTTACATCTAGTCAGTTATACAAGTCTATTACAGCCACATTCATCCCTACACTGTAAAATAAAGCATGTTTTATTACTGCTTGGCTTTGTCTGCAAAAAAATTTAACTATTATTTTTCTGGAGAAATAGTCCAAACCGAGAGCAAAGTGGTAATATCCAAATGGCTATCATTTGCTCAGTACCTTATAACCTAGTGCGGATATCATTTGCTTTAAATAAACAACTGTGTGTGTTTAAAAACAGCATGATTCAATAACTGTAGAGAAATTACCAGTAGCACAAATGGATACATATGGACAGAAGTTCTGTATAGTTTTTTCACTGTGTAATGGACAACAGTGCACAAGGTAGAATGAAGGTGTAGATTCGTCCCGCTTACACAAGTGTGATCTAGTGCATCGGTGTGTTATCCTATAAGGATCTGATGAGGCAAGAGGACATTTACACTGTTTCCAATATTGAATTTGCCATTCACTGATCATGTACTTCTACAGTTTAACTGCCTCGTTGTGATTTCAGCTGTTCCAACACTGGAATTCTCTGCATTCTCATTTTTCTTATAATTCATGTTATATTTTTGGCATAACCATATATCACAATATCTCTTTACAGTTTCTCAGTCCAGCTCATGCTCTCTGAGAAAACAAGGAAGCCCCTAGAACAGTTTCTCAACCTGCAACTGTCTATTGGGTTGCTTAATAACAGCAACAAGGTCACTGGCAACCTGGTTAAAACTTGTTCAAAGCTGCTCAATGTTGCAGGTAAAGGTTGGATAACAGTCTCTGACTATCTCTGATATGCAGCTACTGGCCTCACCGACCTCCCAAGTATTTATTGCGATCTTAAGCATTGTGTTTGTCTTTTTTATAACCTCTATTCTGTCCTTTCTCCCTTTTACCCTCACCCTAACCAGTCGAGGCAGATGGCCGCCCTCCCTAAGCCTGGTTCTGATAGAGGTTTCTTCCTCTTTAATGGATGCTTTTCTTCCCTCTGTTGATTACTCAAAGGGAATTCAGGCTGAACTTGGGTCTTGTTGGATCGCTGTATGTTTTTGTAAGGTCGTCACTTAACAGTGTGAGGTGCCTTAAGATGAAATATGTTGTGAACCGGCGCTATATACATGAAACTGAACTGAATTGGTTAGATGGATTATATTCTCCCCAGTTCAACCTTTCAGTTCCTTTCATGTTTGCCACATAGGTTAAGATTCCATTAAGAAGAGTGGATGTTGAGAGTTTTAAAAGAATACTTTCTTTTACGTACGACGGTACGTGAGAGTAAAATCAATCCTAAGCTCTTTGGATATCATTTATTTATTTATGTTAATCTTCTGCTAGTCGATTTGATCATATCGATTGTGAACCTGTTGTAGCATCTTCTAATAAACAAAACACTAATGTGGTTTCCAAGTTAGGCAGACCAGTGTTTCAGTAATGTGAGATACTGTATGTCTGTTACACAACTAAAATAGAGATTTGAGGCTTCTCAGGTATGGAGTTCAGCCTAAAGAGCCTTGTTGGTCAACTTATTGAATGCAGGTCTTTTTAAACTGATGTAATTACAACTCTAGTACCCCTGTTTGTCTTTAACATGTAGGAGCTACATTTTCTGATATGGTCACGAAGAATTTTGAAGGTTGAACCTTGCGGAGCTGTTTACAGTGAGCCAATAAATTAAGAGTTTTGTGTTCACTGTCAAGTTATAAATAAAAATAAGCTGTCCATTTTGTTCTTCTCTGGGAGAAGAGGTGCTTGACAAGTTCAGTCTCTTCCCACTGCAATGGAATTAATTTACCAACAGCCAAGCAAAGTGTTTAGTTTATTATCTAAGGTAATGAGAGTCATGACAGTCATTTCCACAACATGTACTGAGTCAACAGACTTTTATCATCTGTAACCCAGAAAAGGTTGATCATTTAGAGTGCAATAGGAGCTGTATATGGGAAACAGGAACTGCAAAAATAAATGTTCACACGTACATCTACCACTCCATCTGCAACAACTTTACACCTGTGGGTTAAAATGTGTTAATGCTTTCCAACACCTCACAGAGAGCAACAAGGCACTGCAACAATGGTTGCATAAGCATGTCGATAAAGCAGCAAAAACGCACACACACTGGAAAATAGATTGTGGAAGGTATATTAAGATATTTATCAAGCACGAGGGGATCACTAAACTACAGCATACAGTAATTATGAACAAATTGCTCCACCTATCCCTCAAGGAAAAACACCATGGAGCATTTTAATGGAGGGGTCAGAGCAGAACAGCTCGCAGCAGCAATCCTGAAGAAAGCCGAGTTTCAGAGTCTACTGTAATATATTCTATTATACCCCAAGCCACAATTTGATCCCATTACATAATTAGACAGAGACTACTGAGTTAGAGAGGCTGTAAAATAGATTGTGTTGGCTGCTTCACAAATGAGGTTAAGGTCATTCATATGCCACAGACCACAGCACTGACTGAGCTGATTTAATGCAGCCTTAGAAGGAAAATAATAATGTCTTATGTTCTTGTTTTGTCTGTTCGGATAAACAAAGGCTAAACAGAACTTATGCAAAACAACTTGAGAAAGTGCTGCTTAATATGCATATTAGTGTGCCACATCCACCCACGAGGTGTATTATTATGCATTATTAACATATGTAGGCAACAGAGGATACACAACAGACACCACAGAAGTCAACACATGCACACACACGCACACACACACACACAGACAAACACAATGATGTTCCTCTCTGGTACCTGTGGCTGTGATCTGTGTGGGCTCTGACGCCCTGAAGTTGACACAGTGCTTTCCTGCCACATTACACCTGACGACAGTCTGCTGACTGTCTCCACAGAGCGAACACTCTGGGTAAAGGAAGACATGAAGGGAGCACTCCGGTGGCAGGAACCTGTCCACCAGCTAAACGCTCAACTGGCAGCTCAGCTTTGCACCGTCATCACCTAGCCAGATTCATATAACAACTAAAATACAGCCTCCAATAGTGTGGGCACAGAAGACATGTGTCTGTGAGTATTTGTCATAGGCGTGAGTGAAGATAAAAAGAAGCTACAACACTAAAGAAACTGATTTACGGTCTTTGGTCTAGACAGACTTACACAGTTTGGGGAATTCCAAATGTTTCCTTGTGAGATTAATAAAGGATATTCTATTCTATTCTGTTCTATTATTAAGGAAGATGTTGCCTTGTCCCTTGAGTCGTGTGTATTTAAATGATCTTTTCTAACAGCAACTACTTAGTCTGTTAGTTAGTCTGAAGTACCATTTCATTTCACCTTATTTATTTAGCCTAACACTGTGTTCATCATATCCCACTTGTTCATTGAAAAGGTTGATCTATTGTGCAGAAGTAAATGACATATCCGTCCCACTGACATCATCAGCAGTTAATTCAACATTTGTCAGAACAATCACAGAAATTCAAGTGTTTGCGAATGTTACACTGCAAGCTGATTTACAACAAATTAAATCCTTTGTGAATCCAGTCAATGCTTGTCATCATTTTTGAGGCAATTATTCTGCTGCAGTTTTTCATGGATTTATCCAGGTAGTTAGCAAGTAAAGCAACAAGATGACACTGATATTAGAGCCTGACCAATACTGGATTTTCAGGACCAATAACAATTTAAGGGAGTAAGAAATTCTAATAATGATATAAAAGTCAATATTGTTTATTCAGTTGAGGAAGTTATATTGAAAAGAAAAACATAATGGAGTTGCTGTTTATTAATCTAGCAGCTATGGATTTCACAAACTAATAAGTAGCTTACTGTGACAAAGATACAGACCAAGTTTGACTCCTGAGGACCATCTGCTCAGTGGTGATATGTGCTCTACTACATGTGCTGCATACATTATTGAGAGAATTGTAACAATGAAGTCTGAGATGCTCTGCTGAACAAACTATCTGATTACATAATTTCTAAATGTTTTATTTTTCTGTATCATGTTTTGTAAAAAAAAAATTGTCATAGTGATGCAGAGGACAACCTATAAGCCCATATCATTGATATATGTGTGACAGATCAATATTGACCGATATTTCTGATAATATCTACTGACCGATGTCAGTCGGACTTGAGTAGATATTAAGGTGTCTACAAAACTGTGAGTGGTTGACTGTTTCTCTATCTGTCTAAAACTGGGCACAACACCAGATATATGTGAACTGCCGAACAAGTCAGAGATGTGGGTGGAAATTCAGAAGTGTTGAACCAGACTCCATTCAATGACTCGTTTCATTATTAATTAATCTGCTACTTGTTAATTGTTAACCATGTAGTCTATAAAACATTAAATACAGAAAAATGCACATCGAAAAGTCTGACAGCACAAGGCGAGGTCTTGGTATTTTGTTGCTTTTTTCCAGCTAAAAGTCAAAAACCTAAAGACATTTCATTTAAAATAAAGACATGGGCCTTGAAATTAGCAAAACATGTCACATTTGATACTGTGAAAGTGGTTAGCAGTGCTGTCACACAGCTAGACAGTTCTTCATTTAAACATGCATAGGTTTTCCACAGTCAAAAGACAAGCACAGTAGCTGATTCGAAATTGGCCACAAGAGAGTGAATGCCTTTGGTCCACTGTCAGCTGTGATAGACTCCAGTCCTGTGACTCCCTTAAGGATAAACCAGGTATAAATAATGGATCGATGATACTGTTGTTGATTGATTTTCATTTTTCAAAAGTAATTTTAGTTTTACATTTTACATGAAATAGTAACACAGCTTCCATAATCTTTGCAAATAGCAAAAGGAATTCTGCTTCAGGGATTATTAAACTTCTTATTGTTAATCAATAATATTCCACTGTAGATGTAGTAAAAGTAGGAGAGGCAGTTGTTTAAATGTTTCATCATCATTAACAGGAATCTTACTGGAATTACTACCAAAGCACTGTGTTAGCACTCTCTCTGCACTGCATACACTATATGGAAAGACTGGCTTTGCCCTCCTGATTTTAAGGGTCAAGAGATCATGATAAAATGACCTCAGAGTCAGAGATCGAAGCCTGCTTCTACCTGCAGGCTTATGCCACATAATGTCATGAGCAGCACTGATGCACAGTCAGGGAGGCACGTTTAAACTTTGATGTATGAACTCACATATTCACATGAATATGGAATGATTCTGCTTACTATTCGTTCAGCCCTACAGACTGCACACAGTGAGCAGGAAAAAAAACACATCAGCCTCGATTTGAAATAAGTCTTGGCATGTCTTCAGCATGGTGGCATGTTTTAGGCCGCTGCTACCTCTGAAACACACATCTGAACACAAAAACACATGTAAGCGCACACACCTGTGTGAGCTCCTGCTGCTCCAGTTCCCATTTCTTGATGCCGTTGTCTCTCGACCCGCTGAACAGCACATCTCCCTGTACGGCCAAACACTCGATGCCGTCGTAATGCGGCGGCTCAAAGTTATGAGCTGGACCTATATTACCCATAGTTCCCTCTGCTACGTCAAACACCTAAGTACCGGACAGAAAGCAGATGGCTATAAATCATTTGTCTGCATCTTTGACGTATAATGTGATGATAATTTAAATCTGACCCTCAGATATGGTCAGAGTGTGTGTGTTACCTTGACGTAATGGTCTTTGGAACCAGTGATCACTTGGTCTTTGCCCAGCAGAGACTGTCCCACCGTCAAACACATGACGGAGCCAATGTGGCCCATCAACTTTCCCATCACTTGCATCCTGCACACACACAAACACCCACACCGAAGGAGATGAGGCAAAGGTCTGTGAAACTCATTACTTACAAGAGTCCGCCTCACGAGTGAAGTAAAACTGCTGAGACACGACGATGCCACAGGCAAAAATGACACTGAAGAAATGTTTAATACATTCATTTTTCATTTCTGGGGGCTTCTTATGCATCATTAAATGATTCTGAGCCTCTCAGTGTAAACTGTCTGGTCCAATCTGTTAATCATTTCCCCCTTGAAGCATAAAAACTGAGAAGACCACATTACCAAGGGACACCAGAAATAGGTTTCTTGTAGAAAACATGCTCATCAACACACTACAGTGCTGCATTTTCTTTACAGAGCATTTTTACTCTCTTCTGTCAGATGCTAATCAACTCTCTGGTTGATTACCAGACAGATGATGAATGAATACACACATCCACAGCCACATCTAAATTAATTTAAAGATGGCTGTAAAGAAAATAAATGCATGAATGAACTGCTCATGAATGTAAGGATGAGTACCCATATAAATCAGCGGAAGAATTATTTCATATTTCAATACATGAATGACGGGTACTTTAATCAGTGATTGGGTAAGTATGTCAGTGAATAAATTTTTAACTGAATAAATGTACCTGTTGAGGTCCCACATGCGAACAGTGTTTCCAGCAGCAGCGTAAAGCACAGATCCTGACGGGTTGAGGGCTATCTGGTTGATCTGACACTCGCCCTGAGCAAAGGTTATTGTGCGGGTGGTGGTGCCGGCACATGCATCACCTGAGACCACCTGCCCTGATGAACTGCAGGAGTCAAGAAAAAAAACAAGCAGTGTAAGAGAGCGGGTGATAATAGAGGAAGAAAGCGGTGTGACGCATATGGACACAAGTGCAATGAGCAGCAGTCGCACTTGCAGTTGTAATTTACTCTAAATGCATTTCACATCAGATTTCTCCATTAAATTTGCCACTTTTCTCCAACTTGAAGCACATTGCGGAACAGAAAGAGCATTTATACACATAATTTCTATCGAATCTCTCCTCCGCTGCAGTTTAGCTCTAAACGGTTCCATCTGGCTGACTCCAGGGAGGAAACTTACGTGAGCGTGCGGATACACTTAGCCGAGTCGCGGATGTCCCACACCTTGATGTAGGAGGTGGAGACAGAGAACACCAGGCAGGAGGAGGGGCAGTATTTAACCGACACCACGTTGTTTGGGTGACCTTTGAGGGTGACGATCTCCTGACCGGTTACCAGGTTCCACATCTTACAGGTGCGATCTGAAGGAGGAAAGTGGAGACGTTCCAGTAATGTGTGTAGCAAAGACAGTTTGGGTTGACGCTGAAGCACACATCATGTCATATAAAACCGATCAGCTGATTTTATCTTTGTCACTATTTGGCCTACAGTATAATTTGCAGATAACTTTATATAAAGTTCATCAGTTGGTCTGTCCACTATTCTGGCCCAGACTGAAAGATTTTAACATTTCTTACATCAACTGCTATATGTACAAACATTCATGATCCCCAGAGAATCAAACCTACTGACATTAGTGTTTCCCTGACTTTTCCTCTATTAACCAAGGTGTAATTTATTCGATTTTGAGTGATAGTCTCCACAACTGTTAAACAGCCTGCTTAGCATATGATACAGCCATTTATCTTTCCCTTATGATAAATTGTAATAACTCTGGTGATCTCTTCACCACTGAGTCCCATCATCTTTTTCAATACCACATTCCTGCAAAATTATTAACATTCCCATCATTCTCAGTTGTATTTTGTGTTTGGTGCTAATTAGCAAAAGCCGGCATGATAGCACCCATAAATACAAACAGTGTAAATGTCAAAAATTAAACCTGCTGGACACCAGCACATTAGCATTGTCACTGTGACTACACTGCAGTAGCATGCAGAGGCTAGTATGGAGCACAGATCA
Organism: Amphiprion ocellaris; assembly: GCF_022539595.1. NCBI lineage: Eukaryota > Metazoa > Chordata > Actinopteri > Pomacentridae > Amphiprion > Amphiprion ocellaris. The sequence continues at coordinate 22,768,257 of NC_072770.1, read as the reverse complement.
CTGCTGCACATCCTCACATAGCTGCTTGTTGCTACATGTTTCGTTCTGAGCAATCAATTTTTTTAGATTACTTACAAAAGCAGACTGGGCTATGCATATATTAAAATATAAAGTTGCGCAACACTTTAGCTTAGTTTAGCTTAACATAACTTAGCTTGTCTTAGATGAACCTAAAGATTGGAACAAGGAGAAAGAGTTGACTCTGTCCAAAGTTCCAAAATATGCCAACAAAACCTCAACAATTTACTAATTAACATGCTATACCATTTGAGATGTAAGGGCAACGATATGTAGTTGTCGCATATTTCTTGTTTATACATTTCTGTTTGTGTTCAGCATATTCTCAGGAATTTACAACATATTGATTGGCTTTAGAAGGGCTGGCATTCTTCATGCCAAGCTCAGCCAGTCGCCTCCTGGCTCCAGCTTCATATTTAATGCACAGTGTGGCATCATTCCGCTCATCTCCCTCTCTGAAAGAAAACAAATTGGCACTTTTGCCAAAACGTTCCTACACAGTGCAATTATTTTATGACGGCCAGCTTTCCATTCCATTTATACAAGTAAACAGATCGATTTAAAAAAAAAAAACGACACAGGCTCTGTGAAACACACTTTAAAGGAAGGCCTAACATTATATTTACTGACATGAGTACCTTTAGATCCAGTGAAGAGCAGCTCATCTGTAGCATCCACGCACAGAACCGGCTTTGAATGGCCTTCAGCTACAGACACACACTGCAGGGGCGCCGTCCGACCCCCCTTCACACCCCCGATGGGATTGATCACACCCCTATAGTCCACAAACATGCATACAGGGTCACCATCTCTTCAGCATTAATCACATCTGTCTACAGATTTAAAGTAAGGGCACTGTGAGATACAGGCTTATGACTGACATGCAAACAGAAACACAAATGAAGAAAATAAAAATCAATACACATTAAAATAAATCCAACTTCCTTTTGTGTTTCCACCACTTCAGACAACATAACACTGATTTACATTAATGTCACTGAAACTTACCGTGATCATAACCATCACTACTTCTTGCCTGAACCTAACCTTAAACTAAGCATTCTTCAAAATGTAATCATTTCTGTTAGGAGGGCACCTAAAGGGGAGCTTGTTGCAAAAAAATGTGATTGTTTAAACAGATTTATTTCCCCATAATATGCGCAACACAAACATATGCATATTCCTCCTGGTTTAAGCTCACCTGCTCTATCGCTGCTCTCTCTGCCCTCCTCCCTCCTTTCTTTTTGTCACGGAGGAGCCCAGTTAAGGCACTACAGTAAGAGCTGCTTTACTATTCAGCTTGTCTTTCTGTCATTCCTCTGTCTCTGTCTCTCACACACGCACACACATATTCATGTATACACAACACACACACAGCTTCTTCTATGTTACGTGCACTCAGTCTCTCTAGCTGGACCTCTGCCTCCCCCCATCCTCCCAATCTATGTCCCACTGACAGGCCAGAGTCCCAGAGTGCCTGGAGAGCAGTCAGCAGAGTGAGACAGAGCAGGGAGAGGGTGTGAAGAGGAGGCAAGGACTGTGGGAAAATTGGTCCCTGGTGGGCTTCACAAATGGTGGTTAGTGTCTATGTGAGAGCGTGTGAAAGAGTGAGGTAAAGAGCAAAAATACTGAGGGAGAGAAAGAGGATGTGAGGAGGGAGGAAGAAAACCTGTGATTACACACAAAATTCAGGACAGATTTGTCTCAGCACAGAGTGAGCAAAATACAAAAGGGTGAAACTTGTCAAGGATAGCAGCATGCTTCTCCTCTGTGTCTGCATGTACGCTGATGCGTGAAAACACACAAAAAATACACGTCAAATCAAAAATCAAACACTAAACCAGACTTTCTATGTATCTTTTTTAACGGTGCATAAAAATGCCAACCAAAATCAAAAGGTGTCATTCACCAGCCAGCGGAAAAGGCTGCATGCACATTTGTTACGTTTCACAAAAACGCAAAACAAAACTGACTTGCACAGAATAAGCGCATAATTGTTTACAACAGCCTGAAAGATCAACTCTACAGCAGCCTGGAACTCAAAAATAAAGCCCTGCACGGCATCCTGAGATGTCATCATCATCACCACCACATGCAGCATCTATTCATCGGCACTCAAACGGGAGCTGAATCTCAGCATCTCCACAGCCAATCACCTTTTAGGGACCAGTTAAAAAGTGATGTGGGTAAGTTGAGAGATGTAACAAGTCGACAGCATATTATTCAGATTCTCAGCTGTGAAGCAGTGACGGCAGGTGTATGGAGTGAACACAGCATCGCATGCAGTCCGTCTCGCCCTTCGTTTAGTTTAATTCAATTTTGGAAAGTTTGGCGATAAGAATCTGCATATTTCTTTGATTAAAAAGAGAAAAGCATGCATGGAAAAATACTGATGTAATTTCTAATAAATGCAGAAGAGAGAGGAAGTATGGTTTTAAAAATTATGAAAAGAATTTCTGTGCAGTTTCCGTTAAATGAACCTTATCACTCTTAATGCTTTTAAACCAATTATGTTGCCTGATTAATGTCTTTCGCTCCATTTACTTTGATTAAAATGGAAATTTATAGAGATAATAATCACAATGTTTTTCTGGTGTTCAAACTAAAATATATTTTCCTTTAAAATAATACAATTTAATGTCTTTCACATTTATATATTACCAGAATCTCTACACACATAAACCCCTAAAACAAGCTCCTTTATTTACCTGCCAAGAAACTGTAATGTTATTAAACATTCTCCATCTTTCTCTATGGTTTTTCTCTAAAACAGACATACACCACAAGCTATAATGCTGCTTAATGTGGCTCTCATGTTCTTGCAGTGGCGTGATGTTCCAAATGGCAGAAATTGTTCCAATTCTATCAGCGTCTGTGGAAGATATCATTGTGTGCAGTGTTATGCACTATGTAAGAGCTGCTAATGGATGTTGCAGGGCCAAGACCCAAGAGACGATCGCTAATGAAAACATGGAGGGAGATCAGCGTGTGCTCTCTGCAGTACACAGAAAAACAGACAGAAGGGCCTGAGTGAGAGGGGCATCCATTTGTGTGTGTGACAGAAATAGAAATGACTGATCAAAATGAAGGGGAGAAAATTCTGTTGTTTATTTTCTAACCACATACTGTTGAACAAATCCGACATATTGGGAAACATGCTTATTTGCTTTGTAGCTGGTTGTGAAAATACAGCTTTCAGCCGGTTAGCTTAGCTTAGCATAAAGACTGAGGACAAACAGCTTGCCTGGCTAGCTCAGACTGACAACACCTCTTGAAGTTACCCTGGTCAAGAAATATTACATTTTTGTACAGATTAAACTAAAAAGATACAGGGTCTTTGGACATAGCCAGGTGAGTACAAGTTGCTACCATCACAACTGATTGACACGGTTTGGCTGGGTGATGTATATAAAAAAAAAATAAAAATCACAATAGCTTTATTTTGGTCGATATTGATGATCTTTGATAATTTTCAATTCCAGTTTTCAATAAAGATCGAAAGAAATAAGATTTAATTTGAATTTAACCTCCTTGAGTTTCACTTATTTAGTTTTATCTTATTACCTTCACTTATCAAGTTTCATAGGTAATAATTCTAATGTTTACAAAACAGCACAAACAAATAGGATAAAGGAGTGACTGTCCAGGTAAATGGGAATGTGGCGCTGACATCCCCGCACACCCAAACGTCAAGGCCAACGGCCATCTGAGCAGGCTGCTGAGGCACATCACTTGGGTTGAGGGGATGTAGGACACAAGGTTGTGGGTCTTTTTAGACCACGAAGCCAGTCTCATAAGGGCAACCGCTGCTTACTATTGGCTGCAGCCTCCAAGGAGGTCTGCAAGTGAGGATTGAGGTGACAAGAGGAGCAAATGTGACTGCAGACTAATCGACTTTGGAAGACCTGCATGGAAGCCATGGACAGAGCAAAGTTTGTTCATGCAGCTGAACTTTGTGTTTTCGCTGTGGGCTTTCATGGCAGTCTGCATCTAATGCATTTATGAAGTGTAACTATTGAACATTCTATCGAACAATCTTCTTCTTGATTCCTATTGATGAAGTGATCATCGCCGACACTTATTTTATCACCAATGCCTAGTACAGAGTACTGCCTTTGCCCAGAGAACCTTCACACTGTTAGTTTTTCTCCTTTCTTTTAATCTCATATACTTTATTGATGCTGCAAGAGCCACCACTACTCCAAATTAAACTAATCCAGATGATGTGAGGTGTGTATAACATAATTGTTGATGATGTTGTTGTGAAGCATTTTTAAATAAATGTCTGTCTTCAGTTCTGTCTTTTTAGTTGCAGCTGTGTTTGACAGTTGCCACAGAAATGAAGAATTTTCAGAATGACAATAAACAAGATGAACTAAACAGCTGTTTCCTTCTTTCTATACTCTGTTTTGCTAAGCTAACTGGCTACTAAGTCCAGCTATATGTTTAACAAACACACATGGCAGTGATACAGATCTTCTGAAATAAGCAAACAAGCATGTGACCCAGAAATCGAGCCTATTTCTTTAGCTAATTGTAACTGTAACCTCAATCCTGCAGTCGTTACAGCTACTGTAGTCATGTGTTTAAGAAGTGATTGACTGTGCTGACTATACAGGTAACTAATCATTTGCACCAGTTTCTTGTCTGTTTTTCTACAGTGCGATGAAAAAATATAGTATGATTCATTCAGGTCTTGCATGTGACCACAGAGAAACACAATATCACAGAGATAGAAAAGCTCAGCGGGTCAAGGAAGCCACCCATGGTTAAAACATGCACCACAGCAACACCACCCATGGAGGAATAAAAAGGAGGAGGTGGAGAGTTCAGGCGAGGCGTCGACTACCGGTGGAGACGAGATGACACCAAGTGAGTTAACAGGCAAATGGGAAAACAGAGAGTGACAGACACAGTTCCTCTACCTGAGCACCTCGGAGAGCGAGGAGTCGCTGTCATCCGACCTGGAGGCAGAAGAGGAGCAAGGGCAGGGAAGGGAGGGAGGAAGGGGGAGAGGAAAGGGTTAACCACGCTAAGAAAAGACAGAAGGGTTATTGGCAAAAGGGTTAAAAGGAAGGAGTGACTAGTGGAAGGGTTTTAGACACAAAGCAGTGAGCAGGAAAGCTCAGTCAACAATAAAGCTTGTTCAGTGATTATCAGGCTGCTGAAATGTGCTTCTTCTCAAAGCACTGAACAGGCCATATTCTTTGACCAGTGTCTGCAGATGTTTTACTGTAGGGAGCAATTAGAGGACCTTTGCCCCGTGATGTTATTAGGCCAACACTGAAAGTTAAAGGTTTCAAGAAGTAGCTTGACATTTGGGGAAATGCGGTCACCCACTTTTTAGGCAGGGGTTGAAATGAGAAGATTGACAAAGAAGACATAAATCAGCCCTATGAAACTCATTTTCCTAATCGATACAAAACAGATATATACGATTATGTGCTTGAGTGGTAGGTATGGATTAAACAAATTAGATAAAACCTGTTAATTCATAAAGCTTTGGGTGGTTTTAGGTACATTTAGATACCATTTATAACACAAAGTTAAGCATCCAGCTTAGTATTATAAGGTGGTTTCACCTTCATATTAAGTGTACAGACATGAGTGTGGTGTCAATCTTCTCATACAACCCTGTACAAGAAAGCATATATTTCCCAAAATGTCAAACGCATCTGTTTCTTTTTTTAAAAAAGCAGAAACTGAGAAAGAAAAAAGTACGTAGTCAAGGAGGGAGCACTGATACAGTCGTACACAAAAGTCACAGAACTGCACATTGAAATTTCGACATACTTCTGCCCTTTATGTACGACTATGATGTTGGTGTGCCCTCCTAAATCTACTCTTTCCAGCCATATTCAGGGAATTAGTACAGAAAAGGCATTAAGGGACAGCAAACAGGGTTAACGGAAGGAAAAATCTAGCTGAGTGGAGGATAAGGAGAACAAATCCAGGCCGCGCCCATATCGCCATGACCGCTCTAAGGGAAAGGCTGATATATGCCTAACAGTGCAATAAAAGTGTTGTTATATTGTAAATGTTTGATAGCCTCAGGTTTGTCACCATGAAGGCATTCGCTTTTCACTCTGAGCATAAAATCATGAAACAAAATGCTGTGGTTATGTCTGGAGGGAACAGAGTTAAAAGGTCGTAGAAATTCCTGCATTTCTTAGTATTTACAGCCAGCTGTGGGGGCTATTAGCATAGTGCTATCTGACTCTCAACACAAAATCCTTTTAAAATTCATTGGATTTTTGGAGATGTGAGTGTAAAGTGAATTTAAAAAATGGATCTGGTATTCAAAGGCTCTTCATCCAAGAGATGACAAGAAAAGTTTTTTTCTCTTTAAATTATTTTTCTCATTTGTTCAAATTTGTGTCAAATGTTTGATCCCAGACTCAGAGACAATCGATCTATTCAAACACGAATCAGTCACAAGCAGAATGCAGTCCATTCACAATTACAAAAACATCTTGTTGAATTTTAATAGGTTTTATGAACTTGAAAAGATGCACTAACGATCATAACTATCTTTGTATTTGCACAGCAGGCAGCTTCTTTTACACGCAGTTACATTGAATTCATATAAACGATTCATACTGGCTTTGTATTTATCTTTTTTAATAAATTAGCTACACTTGGCTGTGAATTTATGCTTGTGATGATGAATTAATTGTCAGAATTAGGTCAGAAATGTTAGGACAACAAAACCAAATTAAATGGAAATGTGGTTTAAATGAGAAGTCTTGGGTAAAAAAAGAAAAAAAAAACTGTATCCAGTGATAATTTCAGTAAAGTACACTTTACAACATACATACCTCACAAACACAAGAGCCTTGACAAATTGATGTTAATTTCCTTCTATCAAAGTGCAACAATGTAAACACTGCCTCCAGCCACAAATGAAAGGAAACAAGTTCACACTATTTTATCTTCCTGCACAATGCTCTATAGGAAGGTTTCTCCTGTGGGAACCTTATAAAAGCCAAACAAAAATATCCTCCAACACTGAGATGATTTAAAATGGCTACCAATGAAAACAGCTGCATGGAAAGAAGACAGAGGCCATATCATTTACCTACCCCTGGTGCAGATAATGAGGACCCACAGGGTCCAAAAAACACAACACATGCAAATATTAATGAATACAGCACACACACACACACACACAGCCACAACAGCCTAACACGTTTCATATAGCATCCTAACAACAATTAGGGTTTGATAAAGCTGAAATATGCTCTGGAATAATAAACATCACAAAACAATTTATACGCTGACTGAAATTAACTGCTGACGCTTGTCAAAATGGAACATTGGAATTGATTGTAAGCAGGAAGGGAAAAGACTCACAACCCTCTCAGTTGACATTAACATGCTTCTTATATCCACATTATCCCTCAATCTGAGGCAGCGAGATTACACAATTACACGTTGAGAGGTGTTTACAACATTCTTATACTGTTATGTATGCAAACAGGATGAAAAAACAACACCAGAAACAGGCTGATTCAACACCGTGTCTAACAACAGCCTCAAAAATAATCATGTTTGAAGGAAATTCTGTCTGGCACAGAGTCAACAAACCTGAATATTATGCGATCAGATTAATTACAGGATGTCTATATTGGATTATGTAAGGTTGTACAAGCTGATTTAGCTTTCTTTTGCCAAAATGCAGATCATGTACATCATTGTCATGCACAGCACACCATCTCAAAAGTGATATGTATCAAACAGCATCCTGGTGGTTTTCACACCATAACTGCTCTGATGTCACATTTCCACAGAGGATGTTTGCATTTGTTTCCTGGTAGCTTCAATATATTGATCAGAAGCTCATTGTAATCACAGCTTGTTTGCATTGCTACTACATGCAGATTTGAAGAAGCTTGTGGTTTGGATAATCTGTTATTTGCTGCCTCTAAGCACATTTAAAACCTGGATTCTGTGGCTGTTTGTACCATCTGTTCCTCTGGGATCGACATTAATGCCAGAAGAAAAGTCTTTTGTCTAACAGCAGGATTTGTCTGAAGATAAACACCTGGAATGCCACGTTTCATTAAAAGGCTCATTTAAACTATTGACAAAAGCACTTTCCTTTAAAAAAAAAAAAAAAAAAAAAAGGCCAGACCTTCAGCCTTTCTACAGGAACAGTCAAACTTTAAACCACAAAGGAGAAGAAAAGAAAGGGATGGTTCAGAGTGCAACTGAATTGATTGGATGAGAATGTGGGGACAAAAGGACACAAGCAGTGTCTGTATCAATGCATGATTGCACTCACTTGTCCAGAGCAGAACCTTGGGTTTGGTTGCTGGTGAGCCTTGAAAAGACGTTGCGGTCGTTTCTGGTCCTCAGAGGAGGGGAGGAGGGGGGAGTGTAGCCATCAGTGGGCCTGACGAGGAGCAGGAGGAAGTGGAAATGTGTGAATGAAAACACTACAACTAAATTAAACTACGCAGTCAAACACATATGATCCATCCTTAAGCAAAATACCTTGAATTTGATCATTATATGTACCTGTACGCGCGGTCGTAGGATTTCCTTCTTGTTAAAGGGGAAGTTTCATAACCCCGAGACTGCCTGGGACTGACACACACACACACACACACACACACACACACACACACACACACACACACAAACAAATGCAAGCAAACTAAGCAGACTTTCAAAGCAGTACACAGCTGATCAGCATAGAAGAATGATAGACATCTACTGTATTTAAAATAGAGGGAGTCTATAAGCAACAAGGGTTTTATGCAGTTTAACAGCATTTCTAGCAGACTAATTTCTTCAGATATCAAATCACACACAGCAGGGCCCCCCAACTCTGATGCAAATTTCATTGAATTCTTTCCTCCCTCTCTAAATCACTTTTAAAACCAAACAATGTCTTTTGTTTTCTAATATTCAGTGACTGTTTGGCACAACAGATTCACATGTCTGTCTCAGGAAAGAAACTGTGAAGATAAAATCTTTAATCCTTGGAATTGACAGAACAAAAATGCCTTTTGTTTTCTTTTTAAACACTGTATCCACATATCATATGTGTAATTAGTATTGCTACATTTCTGTTGAGTGCAGTTACAGGAATGTATCACAACTATTCTGTATAAGTGATACACATCTTAAAAGAGCATTTCCTACTCCAGTGCAATTCTTCATGCTCTGTGTCTCCTTTAATTGGGTATTTTCCATCAGGCCCTACCTGTCACCCAGACAATTTCATGTTTTCCATGAAAACTCACACTTTTATTCATGTGCTAACATAATTGCACAAGGGTTTTCTAATCATCAATTAGCCTTTCAATGCGATTAGCTCACACAATGTGCCATTAGAACACAGGAGTGATGGTTGCTGGAAATGTTCCTCTGTACCCCTATGGAGATATTTAATTAAAAATCTGTCATTTCCAGCTAGAATAGTCATTCACCACAATAACAATGTCTAGACTGTATTTCTGATTCATTTAATGTTACCTTCATTGAAAAAAATGCTTTTCTTTCAAAAACAAGACCATTTCTAAGTGACCCCAAAGTTTTGAATGGTAGTGTATGATTGTTGTGCCACATCTGTCCATGTGAAAAATGCAAATAGTTTTTATATCTTATTTTTAGCCTAGTTTCACTTTGTATTTCATATCTTTTTTCTTCTGTCTCATTCGATGTAGCTGTCATAATATGTAAGTTTCCTCGGTGAGAGACAAATAAAGCTAATTTTATTTTATCCTAAAACTCTTTTAGCTGAAAATGATGGATGCACAAGTAATGATTAGCTCAAAGTAACAGCTCCAATAGTTGTGTAATTGTAGTGGATTAACAGCCGATATTTAAAAGTCTGCAGATAAAGCTAAAAGTCATGTGATAATGGTGTTGATAAAGGCCTTCCACCCATTATTTCTCCCACCTAAAGAATACGTTGAGTCTTCATTTCTTTTCAGGGATCACTATAATTTGTCACAATTGTTTAAATCTTCATAACTTACAAGGTGTGTCCCCTGACAGGCAGGCTGATGGTGCGTGACGCCCGGTCCCGGTGGTAGGTGTCTCGTAGAGCCAGACTGAGTCCCAGACTCCCTGGAACAAGACTCAGGCCGTCCTCCTGGATGTCCGTCAGCGAAGCCAGAGACTTGGTGATGTGCTGCTGCTTGCTGCCTGATGAGGGGTCCAGGATGGGACCCAGGTACTCTGCAGACACTGCCTTCATCTGGGCTGACAGACGAGGCTCCACCTGGGTGAACAATGTTAAACAATTTGTGTTACAGACGGCCAGAGAAGAAGGAGGACAGTAGGATACAAAAAAAAAAAAAACTGAGGCATTAAATAAAGATAAAGACTAACTTTAATTAAGACACAAGAGGAAATTGGGATATAGCCTGAAGACACCACTCAGCTGAGGGAAGTGGAAAGAACATGAAGCACGGGGAAAAAAACAGGAGCTAAAAGCCATTCTAGCTCATTCTTCTAGGTCAATCATTCTTTGGTCAGACAAAGGTTGGACAAAGAAAAAACTAAAATCAATAAAGAGTAGAGAATAGAAAACACAGAACTGACTAGATGATATGTGGGAATGTTGTCAGATCGTCCACCACAAGCATCAAGAAGGTCGTTTTTTAATGTTTGCTTGTACTGCCACCTTATGGTTACAAACATGAATGGCAGATTCTCTGACAAACAAACTGTACCGTGTGTTGGCACTAAAAATTGGGCCAAGAGTCGTAACACAATCCATTCAGTAACTACACTCGATTTATTCTGTAGAGGTCGTTGGAGGCTGGAGCCTATCCTAGCTGACATTAGGCAACAGGTGGTGTACACCCTGGACAAAACAAGAGACACCTCGCATCCCCACACACATTCACACCTACAGCCAATTTAGAATCACCAGTTAACTTAACATGCATGTCTTTAGACTGTGGGTGGAACCTGGATCACCCAGAGAAAACCTACACAGAAGAAACTCCACAAATAAAGCCAGCCAGGAGGTTCAAATCAACACCATTCTTGCTTTGAGGTGACAGTGCTAACCACTCTACTACCACATCGTCTAGCATAACCATCTGATAACACACTGTGTCATAGTTCTATCAGCTTTGGATAATACAACACAGTGACCAAAAATAACAGCTGTACCTTTAATTTGAAATCTTCCTGGCTGTTGGATTCTTTCATCTGAGACACACTGGAGGGAAAAAACACAAGAATTACAGAAATATAGACAAGAACATGCATACAAGAATATGTATACAGAGACCAAAACTTTTACAGTAACAAATGATTTTCTTGCAAATAAAATAATAAGCAGATTTTGACAGGTGGCAGTAAATGCTTTAAAAAGAGGGTCAAGATAAGAGGTGGATGTTGTGAATTGAGGATGCTGGCTCACCTGCTGTCAGAGGCTTGGCTGAACTCTGAGGGCTCCTCATCTGTACTGGCGTAACCATTTTCTGAAATCACACAAAATGCACAATGAGTCAGCCCACAGTACACCGTACAGACAAAACAATTCACTACATGTCCATGAACCACAACCTTCTCCATTAACACATTTTCACATGTCATTTTGTTGATTTATTATAAATGATTGACCCTGGAAATTATTCTCCCACGCATTAAAAACATTGCTGAAAAGACAGCAAAAGCCAAAGAGAATCACACTCCAATGAAACTGAACTTTATTCAGTGGAGTATTTAAATTCAATCAGTATGGTTTATTGGGGGGGCTTCATGGTGGGCTCAGTGGTTAGCACTGTCACCCCCCGCCCCCCGGTTCACACCCCGTCCTGGACCTGGAAGTTTGCATGCTCTTCCTGTGCATGTGTGGGTTTTCACCAGGTACTCCGGCTTCCCCTCACAGTCCAAAAAGATGCTGAGGTTAATTAGCGATTCTAAATTGTCTGTAGGTGTGAATGTGAGTGTGCTTGTTTGTCTCTCTGTGTATCCCTATGATAGATTGGCAACCTGTCCAGGGTGTAACCTGCCTTTGCCTTAAGTCAACTGGGATGGACTCCAGCCCCCCCGCGACACTAATGAGGATTAAACAGTGTGTAGATAATGGATGGTTTACTGGAAGCTAGTGTGGCTGAACACAATCCATGTTACAGAGCCGACAGCATATTCATGTGTTGTGTATCACGTAACACAATCATAACATATGAAATCTGGAAGGGGAAAAAAGAGGGAAAAGTGGACAAAATGTGTGTATGTTTCCCTTCTCTTGTGTATATTTCATGTCATTCTTCTCCTCTTTCTCACTCAGACAAAGAAAACTCCTCCCTCACCCTGCTGTACGTTGTGGATGAGAGCCTGAAGTTCTGGAATATACTCGGCCTTTTCTCGCAGGGCGTCAAGGATTATGTGATTGTGGGACGAGCCGATCACATCTGTCTGTCTGAGCTGGCCCTCCAGCAGTCTGATCTGAGTCTCCTTCTGAGCCACCTGTAAACTCTACACACACACAAACACCAAACACTGTCATCAATGAAAGCACAGTGCTGTAACACTAAACGTTTGGGCTATAGGTCACACAGGGAATGAAACTACATAACAAAATGCAGTGTTTTCAATATCTAAGTTGTGTGGTTTATTGTGTTGTATGAGGAGATACACCCATAACAACATCTTGTAGTATTACAAAGCACCGCTAGATGGCACTGCAGCCATTCCCTGCATTCATACTTCATGCTTCCAGTAGATCACAAGTCTGTACATACTTTCATACTTTTCTATGTGAAGAAAGTTTATGGACACTCAAGTCATCTGGTCGTTCTTTGTGTGTTTTTGGTTTGCAGAAATCACTTGAATGATCACTCACCTTGTCAATAGAAGCCTTCAGGAAGTGGTCCAGCAGGTGGCGTGCTTCAGCCAGAGAGCAGGAGCTGATCACCACTGAGGTGTCCACTGAGTCCAGCTCATCCTGCAGGAAAACAGAAAACTGTGGGTCACTGGAGGCGTCCTGTCACTTCTCACTGCAGGACACGAGTATACGCAGCTGTGTGTGTGTGCGTGCGTGTGTGTGTGTGTGTGTGTGTGTGTGTGTGTGTGTGTGTGTGTGTGTGTGTGTGTGTGTGTGTGTGTGTGTGTGTGTGTGTGTGTGTGTGTGTGTGTGTGTGTGTGTGTCTTCATACCTTGGTCTCCTCTATCTGTACAATGGTAGCCTGGCAGTCTGACAGACTGTCATTGATGTAGTCTATGTTGGCATTCAGCACCTCGATGTCCTCATTAATTTCCTGAAGGAGGCGGTCCTCAGCTTCTGGCCCCTCTCCGTCCGCCATCAGAACCTCCCTCTTATGTGAGAGCGCTTCTTGCTGGACTGTCAGCTCTTCCCGCTTCTGACTCATCAAAAACACAAATGCACACGTCAAAAAAGATCAGTGCCATACCTACAAATACTTTAGGAATCAAGAAAAGGATAGGAACACAAAACAACAAGTTATTTCTACATTTAGAATTTCGTGTTTGATTCGCTTCACAAACTGAACACTGGTGTTTTGACATATGCTCTGACATCTTGCCTGTTGCTTGATACAGACAACCTGACAGAGCATTTGATGTGAGGATTCATAGACACAAGAAGTAGGGCTCTACCCACTTCTACGAAAAGTGCTGTTTCTCTTCCCACATTTTAACATGTCTACATCTACGAGAAAAGGAGGAAGGAAGAGCCTGACACTGGGTTTCATTTTTAATCACCACTACCGTCTGCTGTGTATTGGCTTTGGTTAATTGTATCGCAAAACATTACAATTTTTCAATGTCCAAAGTGGTAAGGGACAGTCAGGTAAGAGAAGAAGAACAGAGCAGAAAAACCTGGGAGGTTTAATTTTACTCTGCATTCACCAAACCAGATCTAATCACAGTAACAGCAGTTTAGATACATTTTATCCAAACCCCTTTAGAGTGGATTTTGCCATTCCTACCTTGATAAGGCGATCCATGTCAGCTTCCACATTAGAGATGGTCATTCTCTGCATGACAATGTCCATAATACGACGCTCGAGGGCTTGCCACTTCTGACGGGCAGATTTGGAGAAACTGCTGGCTCTGCCTGCAGCTGCAACGCTGCCGAGGCCTGCTGGCTTACGCTGCAACTTCTTCCTACTGCTGGAAAGAGATGGAGAGGAGAGGAGAGGAGAGGAGAGGGGAGGAGAGGAGAGGAGAGGAGAGGAGAGGAGAGGGGAGGAGAGGGGAGGAGAGGGGAGGAGAGGAGAGGAGAGGAGAGGAGAGGAGAGGGGAGGAGAGGAGAGGAGAGGAGAGGAGAGGAGAGGAGAGGAGAGGGGAGGAGATTTGCATGGGAGGAAAAATTACAAAAAGCAGCAACAAAGTTTAGTCACGAATTAAAACCCTGACAAAAAGCAATCAATTGGTATTCCCCCTGAGAAATAAGTAACCCATATCCATTAAGCACTACATTAACTTAATAAATGATTTTAGAAAGTTTTTTGTTCAGGAAATTGAATCACATTTTACTCACTCAGTTCAAGGTCTGCAAATAAACCACGTAATGCTCGTCTTTGACTAATTTGCACTGACTAGTAAGAACAATATGTAACAACAACACATGCAGATTCATGTTTTTAGTACATTTTTTTGCACAAACCAACAGGTGCAATAGTACTTCTGTACATAATACATGCAGAAACTTCTCAGGGTGTTTTTTTAAGCAGTCTTTTATACAAAGCGCTTTTTTATAATGTGTACTTACTTTATTCTTCTAATGTATATTTGTATTTTTTAGTGCTGCGGCTCTTATTTTTATTCTGTTTTTTCTACATATAAAGCTGACTTGAGAAAATGCACAAAGAATTCCAATGTACCTGTACTGTAATGTACCTGTCAAATGACAATAAAACTCTATTCTACACAGAGATTGTGCAATGACAACATCTTACCCAATGACCCGTGTTCCATCTATGCTGCCCTCACTCTCTCCCAGGTATCCGTACACGCTGTTCTTGTTGTTCCACTGTCGCACCAAACCGCTGACGGTCCTCGCAGTCTCAGGCTCAGAGCTGCTAGCTGTTGTGCAGGCCGACAACTCGGCTCCAGAGTCTGTAACTGGGGGAGTCTGGTTCCAGCGGGCCACACGTCCAGCTACACGATCCGACATGGGTTTGGCCAGGCGCCGCAGGGCAGTCACCTCCTGAGTCTTCCTGCGCAGCACCAGCTCCTGCTGCCGCTTCTGAGACTCCAACGCTCGAATCTGGTACTGATGGGCAGTAGGGAGAGAATCACAAAATTCTTAGTCTGTTTATTAGTCAGTCTTCATCTACATGTCATTTAGATTCCTGAGCTGAGACAGCTCACACAGCAGACTTACAAAGTGTTGATCATGAAGTGATTTTGAAAGTTTAAATCAAAGGATTATGAATGAGGCCCACAGTATGACAGTGTAAATGTTTCCATGCTCATTAATAAGTCATGTCCTCCAGGGAAAGCAAATAAAGATGGAAGTTCTACATGCAGTTAATATGTAGAGAATGTACTAATCTTGAAAACCTGAAAGTGATACCAGCAGTCTTTGTGCAATATGTTTATGATACATAAATTAGGTTTCAGCTTGGCAGGCTGACACAGCAATGAATGATTCTTTAAATACAGTGGGGATATTTGAATTTGGACTATAATTACAACAGCTGCAGTATATTATAGCTTAAACTCATTCATATATGCCACACCTTTCTCTTGTTGTTCTGTCATGAACCAACTGCGACACATTTTCTACCAAATTCTCAATAATTCCAATTCTGACCTAAAATAAGATGGCAAATATGTATATATGAATGCTATCCATTTCTAAAGTCTACTAAATAGCTGATGCTATGGCTAAAACTGAAATCCTCAAATATAAGAGTAAATATATCACTCGTGAGGCTAAACAGTGGCATGGAGGTTAGCACTGCTGATTCACAGTTCAAAGATCTCTGCTTTGCATCCCTGAGATCTTTCTTTGTGGAGTCTGCATGTTCTCCCTGTGCAAGCATGGGTGTTATCCGGGGTCTCCAGCTTCCTCCCACAGTCCAAAACATGCTGAGGTTAACTGATAATTCTAAAATGTCCGTAGGTGTGAATGTTAGAGTGCTTTGTTGTCTCTATGTGTTCCCCTGTGATAGGCTGGTGACCTGTATCCTGCCTTTGCGCGAAGTCAGCTGGGATAGGGAGCCTAATGAGGATTAAGTGGCATATAGATAATGCATAGATGGATGGATATCCCCCTCCGCCTGTATAAACAGATGCTGCCTAACCTCTTGTCGTCGCTGCTCCTTCTTCAGCTGTGCGATCTCACGGTTCCTCTTTGCCTCCACCATCCTCCTCCTCTGCTGCTCCTCCTTCATCTGCTTCATCAGCGCCACCTGAACACACCAGAAAATATGTTTTATCATATTATATCCATTGATCTCGCTTCCATTCTTCTCTGTTGTCTCTCGTTGCTTTCTCCTTACCTTGGCTTTCTTCATCTCGTTGACTTCAGCCTGGAGTTTCTTCAGCTCCCTTTCATACCTCCCCTGGTTTTTGAGGAGTCGTGCATGTTCCTTCTGTGCTGCTTGTAGCTTGAGTAGATCACGGTTCATCTCCTTAAGACGCTTCTCGTACTCCTGTTTGATCTTGTTGGCTTTCTCCTCCGTGTAGTTCTCCATGGACACTGCACAGACACGTCATAATGTTAATGAGCTGTTGTCAGGATGCTTTAACTTACCCGACATTTTTTACTTGCTGAGTAAAACAACTTCACTCACTGAGGTTCTGTAGCACACGGTCCCTCTCCAGCTGTGTGTCTCTGATCTTGTTTTGCAGCAGGATGAGCTTCTCCTCATACTGCAGCTTTAGCATCAGCAGCCTCCGTTGACTGTTCTCCAGCTCATCTATCAGCTTCTGTTTGATTTCAATCTCGCAGGTCAGGTCTGCCAGGTCCGCTTGGAAATTAGCTGCAGATTGGGAGGGTTTCAGTAAGACTTCAGATTCGATTCTACATTTTTTTATACATTATTTATATTCATATATTTAGAAAAATGTCAAAATGGGCTCCTTAATCTAACAAGTCTGTTTTGTATTCGTTATGACTTTGTAGCCTAAACCTTAACTAGGCCTTTTTTAACTCATGTGCTCGCTTGTTTTGGGAACTGTCCATAAATCTGCAGATTCCTACCAGTTCATTTTACACTGAAAATGTTTCTTTCAGGGAAAACCCGACAGCCGCATAGCAGGGGTGCATTCTACATGGGTGCAAACATCCTGATCATTTCCTGTATGTCACTTCCCTGCAATCTTACACACACTTCCTATCTCAAAAACCAGCATAAAAATGTCCAAAATATTTAAAAAGTGCGTCTTCAGTGTAAATAGTTGTAAAAGCTGTCCTCACAGAAATAGATGCTCATTGAAGAGAACAAGCTCTAAAGATAATGGGGGAGAAAAGCACAAAAAGGCCTGGTTAGTTTATACTAATAGCTGTCAGAAATGCACCTTTCTCATCTGAATCCGAATCTGAATCTACCAGGCTCTCGTCACTGTCGAACTCATCCTCCTCCTCCCTGCACTCCTCCTCATCCTCCCCCTCATCTTCATCACAACCACTCTCCTCCTGCAGCGGAGACATGATGTCCTACAGAGAAAACACACGAACAGGTCATTAGACTTTATTCTGGTTGTTCAGAGCTTATAAATGCCAACAAACCCACATATGAACGTTTACCTCGGTGTAATTGTCATCTGAATCGATCTCTCCGTTCTGTCCGTTTTCCCCACTTTGCCCGTTCTCTCCGTTCTCATGAGTGTGCAGCTTTACTCGTTTTTTCAACCCTTTCTCCAACTCTGGACTGCAGGGGGGAGAAAAGTGTGTCGGTCAAGCCAGGTAAAAGCTGGCATTTAGAGAAATATGCACTGAATCACTTAGAGGGTTTTCCAAAGAAATTCCCTCAGTTAACCTACAGTAGCATCCCAGAAGAGTTTTGCCCTGCAGAAACACTTCGACACACACACTCCTAACATTCACCATTAGTGCGTTGGGAGTGTTGCCAAGTGATGTGCTTGTGGCAAAATCAACCCTCTAGAGTCATTAGCAAAGTCTTCCTCAGCTCATCTACTCTCAGCTTGCCCTTTTAGCTCTTAAGTTTTATTACCAGTTTTATTCTCCCCTTTGCTCCCTCTTTTACAGTGCTTACCACCCACCCATCTCCAAACTCCTGTCTCTGCTCCATTAGACCTCAATTAGCCTGTTAGGCGGCGTGTTCTCTCTTATGACCCAAGAGCCGAATGACTAAGACAAGTTTGTGTCGAAGCCTTGGCGGCATCCCAGTTCTATTTGGGAGCAGGCGGTCCCGAAGCTCTAATTGACTTGTGATGTGGCTCTTAAAGAGAAAAGTAATGAGGAGGGCAGAGTATATGGGAAGGAAATAATATGTAGTCATCTTGCTCTCTCAGCTTTAAAAACATGCACAGGTCCAGCTTAAGAAGAACAATTACAAATCAAATTTGAGATATGAAGACGTGACAGCTTCTTTGATAATGCGGACTTGGCATTTACAGTGACCTCAGTCCAGATTTGTTCTATATTTGATGAAGTTTGTGTCCTTCTCTTCTCACCTCATCCTCCTCTGCCTCCTCTCCTTCTTCTTCAGCCTCTCGATGTCCAGCTTGGCTCGGCGTAACACGTCCGTCATCTCGGCCTCCATGGACATGGGGGCAGGAGAAGATCCAGGGGGGTGACCGGGGGCCGGGCTGAGACTGGAGGCAGGGAACGGAGAACGCGCTGAAAGTCGGGCCGTCTGGCGTCGCAATGACTCATTCATGGCTTCGCTCTCAAGAAGTTTGGTTCTGATCAAGGAGGAAAAGCAGGACAGAAAGAGACAATCGAGTTACTCATATTCATAATGTCTTTCTGGTTGGCTTTGAGGCTCAAACTGATAAATTACAAGCTAATTAAAGCTCTTGAGACAGATTTCTTCTAGCAACTTTAGCAAAAAAAAAACAACAAAAAACCCTTACTTAATTGAAAGCGGTCAACAGTTTTAACATTAAAATCTTACTTTGTCCAAAATAGCCAGCAGCATTTGGTAGCTTATTTTAGTTAACGTTAGCAAGCTTTAGAAAGATATTAAAATCACTCACTGACTTTATGACTCTTCTGTTTGTGGTAATGTTAACCCTCCGAAACCCAAAACCTGCCAATGGGTTTGAAAGGCTTGTATTTTTTTATTGCCAAAGTTATAGTATTTATCAAAGCAACAACCTGTAAAACCGGGGAAAAGGTGGATTTTTTTAAACTTTCTGATGCTCCTGGAACTTATTAGTTGTTACTTCAAATTTCTTTTGGAAAATTAACCAAATCCAAGGCTATAACATTTTATAAAAATGACTTTATTTCAGAAATTTGCCCCCAAAAAATTATCTGAACTAACCAGATTCTACGTACATAGGCATAACCAAAATGCCACGACTGACTTGGCTGTGACCAACAGTCACATTACAAAAATAATTCTCAGATGAACTGCAGGCTTTGTTGACACAGTGCAGATAGGAGGCAAGTACATCCAAGAACAGTGTACATGTTGATTGTAGGTTGTTAATTTTTTGTGAAACAAATATTCAAAGAAATTCAATTTGGTTTTTTTTTCTCTATGATTAATGGTATAAATACGATGTCATACTGCAAAAAAGTCTCTGTTAAATTCTCTCTTCTTCTAATCATGGTTGTGCTGTTTCCATAGAGGTGCAGGACTTTCTTGTTCCAGGTTGCCCTTATCTTCTAATTGTTTGAAAAAGTTTTTGCTTTAAAGTTAGAGATAAAAACACTGAAGTAAGTCTCTTTACAATGAAGATACAGGAGAGAATCATTTTGTCTTTCGAAAGAATTTAATTAATGAGATCTACATAAAGGCATCATATAGGGTCTG
The DNA here is from genome assembly GCF_022539595.1 of Amphiprion ocellaris. Classification (NCBI taxonomy): domain Eukaryota; kingdom Metazoa; phylum Chordata; class Actinopteri; family Pomacentridae; genus Amphiprion; species Amphiprion ocellaris. The sequence continues at coordinate 22,748,344 of NC_072770.1, read as the reverse complement.
AAGCTCTTACCTGAGTTCTTCAACCTCTCGAATATAGTTCTGTATTAGAGTCCCAATCTCCTCATTGCCCTCACCTAATAGTCAAACATAGAAATACATTGAAGTCGCTGCAATTGGTAAATTACATTTAGCGCATTACATTAAAGAAATAATCTTGGGACCGAACTTCTGTGGTGTTTGAAGTAATTAAGCATCTTTCTCACTTACTGGACTTGGTGAGCAGAGTGCTGACCTCATTGGCCAGCAGATGTGTCACACGGGTGTTGAGGTGGTCGATGGTCTCCTGCATGGCCTTAACTCGAAGGCGCAGTGTGTCGCTTTCTCTCTGCAGCATGGCGTTCTCCTGGTACAGGTCACTGTAGCCCTCGGAACCATCCTCACATGCTACACGCTTCCCCTGCACAACAAACAAATGACCATAAACATATTTTAGGGGAGGGGAAGGAGCCAAAAGTCAGAGCAGAAAAACAAACTGCCTCTAAATCTGCATTCATACATATATTTGACGCTGCAGGCCAAGCAAACACAAAGCTATTGTTTAGAATGAGCTAGTCTGTCTGTGGCTCTTTAAGCAGCTATTGTGGAGTTGTGAATGCCTAACACTGAAAAAAATCCTGTTGTGTAAGCGCTTGAACAGAGAGTCACTATTTAATCCAGTCACAGCTCACAGACCTCCACTCGCCGAACACTCCATTACTTCCAGACTCGAGTCACATCACATCCCTTATTACCACATCGAGGTCAGCTCCCAGCCGCTCTGCATAGTCACTTCCCTCTAGTAACTGTGGTAACCCTTTTAATCCCATAACAGACTGACAACCGAGCTAAATGATTGCTCGTTTCTTAGAACCCCGGAGGTCAAAGCTCATTTGACGATGATGATTGATGAAAGATGTGGAGACTCTTTACAGACTTTTTGGAATTCTCTCCCTGTTTCTCCTCACATCATACTCCACAGATTGTATAGGACTCTATACGGTTTAATAAATTCAGCTGAAGGATTGATTTATCTCTGCATTACACTGCAAAATGCTGACCTTTCATAAATTAATCTTCCTCTTAGGCTGTTTGCACTATAGAAAAGGCATGTCTGTATCCCAGTAATGATCTTTAATTTGATACAGCCATCAGCTGCTGCAGCAGGTCTGCACTCTGCTTTTATTACATATCCTCCAATACCATCTTCTTTATTCTCATTAGTGCTGTCTTTTGTCTGAGTCTTCTGTTCAGTTACTATTCTCAGATTCATCCAATTTGTCACCCCATTGGTAGAGACTAATTTCATCTCTTTCATCGACAGCTACGTGTTATTACTCATTTTCATCCTGACACTTTTCATTCATCCTCTCTTTTCTTGTCCTAGGAGCTCCCCCTGTTTTTTATGTTTTCACACCTTCCTGCCTCCCATCCATCCTCCTTTCTTTCCCACCATCCATCCCTCCATCTCTCACCGCCTTGTACTCCATCAGCTCCATCTGCAGTCGGGCTATCTCAGCACGCAGGGCGCTGATCTGCTGGCTCGTCTTGTCCTGGTTCACCACCACCTTGTTCTTGATGTTTCGGGCTCGATTGGCATACTTCAGTGTGTTCAGCGTCTCCATGAAGTCCCGGTCAGATGGGCTGACACAGGCGATCATCACTGTGCGGCTGGGGAGGACAAAAAGATAAACGTTTTAGGCCTCTGCACAGAAAAATATTGGGATGTACCTATAGATTATTGTGCTATTGGTACAGGAGAACATACAGTGTAATACTCAGAAACAACATTTACATGGTGTGTTTCCAGTCAATAACTAAACCGCTAGGGTTGCAACTAGCAATTATTTTCACTATTGACTAAGCTATGAATCTATCGATCTAAAAAATGCCAGAAAACTGCGAAAACAGCCATTTACCAACGACCAGCGAGGCTTATTCAGATGTTTTGTTTTATGTGAAGATTAGTTTTAAGTTCGCTTTTATACATGGGACAGAAAAGGAATACATTTTCCCTTTGGACAAGCTGGAACCCTCAGATGTTAGCCAAGAAAAATAACAATAATTAAAATATAGTATTTTTTTGTCATTAAAGTGATTCATTATTTAGTGATACATGAGTGCCGTGTTAAAACATTCTCACTTTGTGGACCAAAATCCTGCTTTATTCCACAGTTTTTACATTGTTCCAGAATATGCACAGTGGCGTGGTGGTTAGCACTTCTTGCCTCGCAGCTAGAAGATCCCTGGTTCCCGCCTTCCCGGGGTCTTTCTGCATGTTTGCATGTTCTCCCTATGCATACAAGGGTTTCCTCCGAGTACTCCGGTGTCCTCCCACAGTTCAATAATATGCTGAGGTTAATTGATTATTCTACATTTGCCCATAGGTGCGAGTGTGATTGTTTGTCCTGCTTTAAGTTACTGTATTGTTTTTAAGCTATTTTCTTGTTTTTTACTGTGAAGCACTTTGGTCACCCTTTGGGCTGTTGTAAAGGGCTATAGAAATAAACTTTGATTGATTGATTGACTGATTGATTGATAGACTTTTATAATATTTACTACATTTTAGTCATTATTTTACTTGAATATGACTTCGTATGTACAAAATGCTAATACCTGTTGCCTCCCAGTGAGTCTTGTAGCAGTCGGGTGAGTTTGGAGTCTCTGTACGGGACGTGGCCTCCCTTCTTGGTCTGATCCCCTAAAGCACTGATCACATTTCCCAGAGCCAGCTAACACAGAGAGGAGAGACGTGTAAACGGTATTTAAATAAACCAACATGCAGGCACAGTGGAAGAACCAATCAGTGTCCCATCATTTCCATCCACATGCTGATGCAGAGTCGATCTCTGCTCCACTCACCAGACCACAGTTAATAGAGATTCCCTCTCGGGCTCTTTCTCCGGTAGCTCCGGTACGTTTGAGCCTCTCAGAGCCAGCGAGGTCCACAAAGTGAAACTTGGCCATCAGCGTCTCAAACCCCGGCTGGGCGATGGGGCTGGAGTCCACACCATTCAGCTCTCCGTTCTCGCCTCCTCCGTTCTGTTACCAGGGGTGGACAAAAAAAACAAATATACAAATAGGAAGTAGGTTTAGAGGCGGTTGTTGAGTTACATCCTCTTACTTGAAATGAGCAATTATTTCATCATCTTGATTGCTGCTATGCATGTATTACTAAATTAATAATATTTTATTTCCATTTTCTCTGTTTTGTATGCATGCTCTATCATATAGGACTTCTCATGTTCATTTTATAATTTTCTGCCTCCTCCCTCTTACAGCTGACAGATTTCTATTTAAGGAGGGATGATGAAATCGTAATAACACCCACCTCACTCTAGACCTCCTTGCTGTACTTCTATTAAAAATTATTTTACCTCTCTCTCATCTTACAAGCCTTCATTCCAAACCCCAGTCTCACCATTTGCGGCTGCTGACAGACTCTCATTTGACAGAGGTGGATGGTGAAGATGGCGTGCGAGCGGGAGCTCTGGGCGTTCATCTGGGTGCTGGCTGTGGTCCGGGACAAAGCACCGAGCTTCAGACACTGCAGCAGCTGCACACAATATGGAGGACATGTGGTCACTTTGAGTTTGAAGTTCGGAGCAGAAAACTATCATCGACTCAGAAAAGAATAAAATAAAATTGGACAACATCAGGCTATTTCTTGCATCAATGCTAATGACAGCTAAAACAATAACATCAATATCATTTGCAATATTACTTTTCTCAATAGTTACCGCAACATATGTTTCTGTATCAGGTGTAGCATTATTTCAGTTTCATGTTTAATATTTCATTACTACGTGTCAGATTTCATCTTGCACTCTTTGGCAACATTTAGACTACATGTGCAATATTTCATTTCATGTTTAATATTTCATTCATCTTGCAGTCTTTACCATTAGACTACATGTGCAATATTTCACTTTCAAGTACAACAATGGCCATGTAGTGAGCAATATTTAATTTTCATCTTTTCACTGTTCTATTCTAGCCTTCTTTTAGCTTACTATTGTATGGTACTTATATTTTATTGCTTTTCTACTTTTCAGGCACTGAATTTCTTACATTATGTCATTTTGTTTTTCTGAGCAATAACTGACAATAATTTCCTTTGGGATTAATAAAGCTATATATCATCTTATCTTATGATCTTTTTCTGGTTTCTGAGAGTCCATGAAGGTGAGAACCTGCTAACTCGGTTATTGTCAGCATCATCTCTGCTCAGCTAAATGGGACTTTTCTCTTATTTTTCCTTTCAGTTAAATTTCCCTTTTAATTGCCCTCTCCCTCTCTGCTGGTGAGTTTCTTCCACCTTCTTATCTCAACCTGCTTCCTTCCTGTCTTCTGCCGACTCCATTACTGCTGAACTTCCCTCTCCTCCCTCGCCCTGTTTTGACATTTCCTCTGCTCTCTCCCACAGAAGCGTCCATCTGTCTCTGTTTGTCTCTCAGCTGTCTAAATTTTGAGTAATTTCAAGCACAAATGAAACCTCCCAAATCCAGCCTTTCCTTCATTCTCTTTCTGCTTCCTCCAAAACCCTGCTCACATTCTTGGTTCTACTTCATGACCTATTTGACAAAAAAAATACAATCAAAATATATCACAAATGTTTTTCTCCAGCCAGTAATTACAGTAACCCTTCCCCCCAAAGCACCACCTGCCTTCTCTGTTAACCTCTTTAGCTGACAGTCCTCGTGCCCTAATGACCCGTCACATCCTCCTTCCTCCTCACTGTCACAGCTGATCAGTTCACATTCATGTCAGCTATTACTCCTTCCTGATATATTCATCTATACACAAGCCAGCCTCTCAAGAAAGTGAAACAACATACATCTAATATCAATACAATGGCATTTATTTTTACATGATCGTTTTACAGTCAGGGGAAACAAACCAAAGTTTCTATCATCTAAGTTTTGCACGTTGCAGTTACTCAAAACTTCTGATGTCAAGCACTCAGGTGTAAACTTATGCAAAAAGGAAAAATTCCACTTTTGTTATTTTGTTCATGCTTTTGCATGAAATATAGGACAATGAGAAGACGTTAAAAACTGTGGGGATTAAGTGTTGTAAATATAAGCTCTAAAAATAGCATTGTATTGAGTCAAAATAAATAGGTATACAATTTTATATATAATAGAACAAACCAAGAGACTGAATCTGTACTTCTATCTGCATTAGCGATATATAGACAGATACTGATACAGGTAATGATACAGATAGAAATACATAAACATATAGACACAGAGACACAGATATATAGATATGGTTTCAGAATCTGTATCTATATATGCATTACAGACATAGCTATAGGTATAAATATATAGATTATGATGCACATACTTTACAAGCAAGCACACACGGACCCACCTCCTCCTCAGAGTGAACCAGCCTAGAAGTGACTCCAGTGGTGTAGATGCTGCCACTGGCGTCCTCATGGATCTTAATGTTGGACTTCCTGCTCCGACTCTCTGGATCTCTGGCTCCATCAAACAAGTCCAGGATCTCCTCATTATACAACTACAACAAACACATGTCCCAGCACGTTAGAAAACATTACACAATTTAAGCATTATTAGTTAAAGGGCAACACACTGAATTATTGCATAACTGTTAGAACTATTTAGTGTTGCTGACCTGATTATTTCAAGAATCGATAGTTCCCTTTTCAGCAGATTTAGTTCTTTTTTCTCACATCAGCGTTTCTTATTTACGAACAGCTCTGTGGCCACGGAGGTCAAACCAATGACCTCTCAGAAACCACTGAGGGTCGGGGTCACAGAGGTCAGCTGAAAGCTCAGCTGTTCCCACCTACCTCCAAACACACACACACACACACACACCCATCTGTTTAACATCAACAAAGATAACCTTTTGACCCGAGAACCAACCAAAAACACGCTGATGACAAGGAGCAGCACAGAGTGAGTAAAGGAATAAAAACAAAGCCAGACCACGCTGTTTTCTATATTCTATTCTGTTTTTATAATGGGATTTCTGTTACCGTATTATTATTAAAGTAATCAAATCATACACACACCCACACATACAACAGTAAGCCCCTAAATACAATCAAACGTTCGCCTGCCAGAAACCCCTGGAGGAAATGATTACTTGTCATATTATCTAATTTCTCCTACACAAGCATCCCTCCCCTCTCTCATCCGTCACTCTTCTCCGTCTTGTAACTCACAGTGATGAGGAATAATGTCAGAGGTAATGGCCAACATTAATCAGGACCAACAAAGCACAAGCAGACATTCCTGCCCATCTGTCTTCAGGTTGTCACGTCCTGTTTGTGGAAGAGGGGGCTGATCCCTGTGTTGTCCCATCTGGTTAGAGTTAATATGGACCAATATCCATCCCAGCACACACACACTCTGGCAAGCAGGAACCACAATATGGTGTTATTTAATTAGATCAAGTAATAACGTGTCGCCCACCTCCAGGAACTGGGCGCTGACTTTAAACTCGGGCGGCTGGGTGCCGGCCTGCTGGGCTCGAACCCTCCTGGTCTGTATTCCCTCAAACAGCTGGTGAACAGCCCGAGGGATGATGCCCTGCTCCTGCTGAGTCAGGCTCACATCGAAGCCCGTCCCCATGGTGTAGGTCTTCCCTGAGCCCGTCTGGAATACATTTCATCAACAACAATGATTTACACTCCCAATATCATCCTGCATTTATGTACAGTGACCAGTTTACACATGCATGCACTTGGAATTAATAAAATCTAAATGAACAGTTTCTTCATATGAATGTGTGTGTGTGTGTGTGTGTGTGTGTGTGTGTGTGTGTGTGTGTGTGTGTGTGTGTGTGTGTGTGTGGGTGTGTGTGTGTGGGTGTGTGTGTGTGGGTGTGTGTGTGTAGTCTTCTGTTTTCATTCTTATGTAATTATTTATTATGCCAGCTAAACCTAATAATTAAATTCCTATGCAAACTTTATATTGGCATTCCTGCTACAGCTGTTAGTAAAACTTGATGTGAAAAATCAGTTACACTGCAGCACAAACTGACTGACTTATAGAAAAAACCTTCACTTTATTCAACCCACTTCTTCCCGGAGTTTTTTAAGTCTTTGGGGGGTTAGCAAAGTTTATACATACACTGCAGAATGTCTACGTTTTTATTAGTTTAAAAGCATTACACATACTAACATGATCAGACTATTAAAAAAAATACTGTTTAAAAAAATTTAAATAACAAAAGTCTCAAGGCTGAATATTAAAGATGGGAACTACTTCAATATAGTGTGAGTCACCACCCACATCTTACTCTGAGACTTGTAATTAATTTGCTATATTCATTTTCAGGCTCCACGTTGAACATAAAAGCAGCTAAAAAGATCCAAAATCAAAGAAACGTGTGATGATGTTTTTCTAAGATGGCCCCACAGGTCTGGATTAAATGCTCGATGGGACGATTCTGACTGTGTGTTAAAGATGTGAGTGTGTTCACCGTCTGCAAAATCCATCCTCTCAGTATAACAGGTTGTGTTTTTCCTCTTAGGTTTGCTTGCTTTTGTTATTCCTTTCCTGTATTTTTTTGCACTACGGTTATTATGCTCAGATGCCACAATGTATGTAAATTGTCTGTGCAATCATTAGCATCTGTATACAAAACTGGGAATGTATTGTAAAAGGTACACAACTCTCTATTATTAACTAATTATTTTTTTAAAAGTGAAATGTAAAGGTCTGGCTGTCATACCTGACCATAAGCGAACACAGTGGCGTTGTAGCCCTCGAAGCAGCCCTCGATGAGCTTGTACACACAGGCCTGGTAGATGTGGTGCTGCTCTGAATCGATATCGAACACAAAGTCATAGGTGAATGCTTTGTCCTTTCCCAGGAGGACTTGTGGTTCTCCGGGTGTGACCAGCGTGCACACATGGCAGCCCTCAATCTTCTCCTTGGCCATCTGAGGACGAATCCTGTCAGAAGAGAGAAACGCTCAGTGAATGGATAAATTAAATACCTGATCATGAATTTTAAAATGCTTAATGAGTTCTGTCACACAGCTCAGCAGAAAATAAACTGAGTGACTGAACCTCAAGTGTTTTAATTTTTGTCATGCATCATGCAGATAAAGCATGACAATCTGATCCGACACAGCAGACACGCTGTAAACAAGAAGTAATGTGAATATGACAGCAAAGTATGAAAAGACATCCACATCAAAGGCAAAACTTAAAATGATAATCAGTTTAAGAAAGATGACCTTCAAATTACCATATGCTTTATTACAGTAAGACGTTTATTCACAGATGCCTCTGGCAACATAAACCAAACTAATTTGTATTCTGTTTTCTGCTGTTTCTACAATAGTGTCACTTTCAAACATTCACTATAAAACTGGGTTACAAATGGAATCTATTAAATGTTTTTTATATACCAAGGCTGTTATGTGTTTTGATGTACAAACATTTTGGTTTTTGAAATCCTTTATATGCATCAAATTATACCAATCATGGGCAAACTGGTAGCTGAGTTAAGCTGCAAACCACATGCATGAAATGCATTTTATTATCTTTCTGCACTGTTACTATCAAATAAAGGCCTAAAATAACCAAAACAAATGTGTAAAAAAAAAGATTACCCCACGATATTAGCTGTGCATTTCTCTAATGACATGAAAGGATCAATATTGATGCAGCTGAACCAGATATCCTCTCATTTATTCCACAAATTCTTCTTCCTTGTCAAAACCAGACACCAACATTATTCATAAAGCAACCTGACTCAATTCACTCGACAACAGATTCTCTAGTAGCTGCTAAAGTAGCCTTGAGCAGAGATGGAGGTGACTTTGCACTGAATATCAGCTCCCTCTTGAGCCACAAAAGAATTCACAAAGCTGTTTTCACGTGGAGTATCTATGAGTAGTACTCAACACCTGAACACAGACTGATGTGTAAAATGAGTTTATTTAGACACCAAATGTTAATGTGACAACAGAAATTAATATTCACGTTCAAACATATACTTGTGCTTATTGCATTTGTTATTTTGCCATCCAACATGGATCGACAGACATCTTCAGTATGTTTGTGTGAGTTTTTCCAGCTGAAGTTGCTCTGATTTTGGAAAAACTAAACACTTTTTTTGAGCATTTATCAGCCTTTGGAAGTTGGAAGGTCTTTCTGTTATTCCAGCTGTGGCCACAGCTGAATGTCGGTGCTTGCCAGTGTCTGTTTTGTAAATCCTCTGTCTTCCCAAGTTGCAAATTTGACCTAGAAAGCTACTTGTGAAACTATAAAATCAGGACTGAAGCAGTTGAGGTAACTGTACAAGATTCACTCAGTACCTGGACATATTTTGACCATTTGAAGATTCAGAATCCATGTTATGAAGTACATCTGAATCTTCTATGAACTTAACATGGCTTACATTTTGCATTTTCATTTATTACTGTTTGGAAATGATGTGGTAATTGCTGGCTCTACAGTGATTTTCCACTCAGGAAAATGATCCTTGATCCTTAAAACCCACTGCAGGGACATTATGTTACTGTGTCAACAAGTCTAGCAGACACACTTCTTTATCATTGTGTTTGTGTTCTGGCATTATAACGATGACACAGCACTGCCACCTTGAAGTCAAACTGGAAATTACAAGAGACAACATAACAGTAATATTTGAGAAACTTATGTTATTTCATGTACTGTGTCTTCAATGGCCCAACACACAAACAAATATGAACGAAACAGTTTGAAGAACACCAGGGAGTCAAGTGCTAATTTTAAAAAGGTACTTGATTTATGCAGGGTGTGATACAGTTCCTGCTCAATGACTCGCTGAAGAATGCTTTGCTATCCTATAAAGGCAAAATGCCCAAAAAAAAGTTGCGTTACAGCTTCACTTTGACTGACTGGTTAAGCGGAAAGTGAAGCAGACTTGTCCAAATCTGTGACTCAAAAAACCAGCAGGATGTTCACACAACTTTCTAAGCTGGAACTAAACAGAAATCCATAGCGGATGAACAACGCTGAGGACAAAGTATGGACATTATCACCACACTTGTTTGTGCTGTTGATTTAGAAAACTCAATGAGTGGAAAATGAGTAATGTGGCATAAAATGGACAGTTGTGAGAAAACTAATACAAGTAAGACCACTGATGGTGATAAACCAGACAGGCTTGTATGTCATTATTACAGCTTCTGTTAATCCTCCTGCTGAGGACTCAGGGTTCTGCTGGGTTTTCCACCCTGACAGGTAGTTCACTGCAGTTAATTGCTTTCACCTGACATCCCTGTTGTAAAATAATCCCTGATTAGATGAGTCCAAAAGAAACCATCCACTGCTCCGGAACATCTTTGAACTCGCTGACAGAATGAGGGCCGAGTATTAAAGTTTGGGATAATTTTAACTTGTTTGCCAGCAGAAGAGCAGAAAGCCTCGCAGGCAAGACGGCTGATTAATTTCGATAAAGCTGTTTAAATAAGTGACACTCTGTTACACGCTGGTGCTGCAGTGCTGGTTAATTATGAGAAAACATTATGGTGAAATGTTGCTCTCTCATAACGCAATGTACATAAAACAGAAGATCTGTCAGGCTGCATGTTAATCTTAGGCTTTCAGAGGTACAATGTGGACACAGTGGGGAGGTAATCACTTTAAGCTGTGGAAAAAAACCATGAGCCAGCAGTATCGAAGCCCTGGGTCCACCACTCCACATGCTAAACCCCCCCAGTTCAATCTTCAGGGGATGCAAATCAACGCCCCCACACACTAAGACTGCACCAGAGACTCCCTATGGGATGCTGCAACAAAGACACACACACGTACTGTAAAAAAAACACCATATAAAGGAAGAGAAATCCCACCAACCACATACAGCTGCATTAGGACAGCGGGCACGCCACAAAGACACACACAAAGCAACTCCAGAAACAAATGCTGTACACACACGGTTCAAAAACAACCTACTGTACTATCTTCAATTCACACATGGTTCCTCTCAAGCATGCATTAAGTACCACACCCACCACTAACACTCGCAGTAAATCCCTTCACCGCACGCTGTTATAGTGCTGCAGACAGAAACGCACACAGAGCCAACAACGGCCTTTTTTGGCCCTCTTTCAGGCCCTGAGGCATCACTGAGAGGAGTCTTCCAGGAAGGAATTAAATATATTAGAATGGTCCGATTCAGCAGCAGCGGCAGCAACATCCAGACAGCCCTATGACAAAGAGTGTGACTTTGAAAGCAGCGTGCAGACAGATGAGCTCCTTTTATTACTGGATGTGACCTTGACGTTGAGGTTAATGTACCTCAAACCACAGATCTTGTTTAAGCCAATTATTAACATGAAGTGAATACGACACAGGAGGAGCACAATGGAGTTAACAGCAACAGGAAAGAGAGTGTGTGTGTGTGTGTGTGTGTGTGTGTGTGTGTGTGTGTGTGTGTGTGTGTGTGTGTGTGTGTGTGTGTGTGTGTGTGTGTGTGTGTGTGTGTGTGTGTGTGTGTGTGTGTGTGTGTGTGTGTGTGTGTGTGTGTGTATGTGTGTGTGTGTGTCCCAGCTGTATCATAAAATGGGAAAAGGGTTGGACGTTACTCTTCTCTTCTCTTTGTTTACACTCAGTTCTATAAGTCTTTTGTGTGCAATATTTATAGGTCAGAATTCAAAGAAAGAAAGTAAGAAAGAAAGACAGCAAGACTGTATTCCTATTACAGTCAGGATTGGCAGTGGGTCAATACGCTGGGAATTGAGGCATTACATCCATTTACTCAAACCTCTGGCTCTCAGATACCTCATTCTGCAATCTTCAGTCCTTCACCCATTAAGATAATTAACTTTTCATCATTATTTAAAAGAGAAAGTCCCAACAATACTTTCTAAAATTCATCCTGGCATGTTTTCTGCACACAGTGAATGTATTCCTGCCTCACATCAACTGATCACTGGCCGACCAGAGACGTCTCTACTGAGCATGTCAGGATTTGTCTATGCTGATATTCATTCATTTATTTCTGAAAATTAATACTCGGTTTTGGAAAAAAAAGCAGTACTACCACAGAGTTTTCTTGCTGCATGACAGACAGGAGCCATGCAATGTCAGTTTCCTGGTGACAAACGAATATTTCGGAAACAATGATCGCAGAGAGTTTCACAATCCAACTCGGCTGCAGGGAGACTGATTTGAACTTTGAGCACTCTTAAAAGCCTTGTTTGGAAATACTTTGGATTTGGGTCAGTAGATGGCAAAATTGTGGAAATCTGAGATAAAGCTGTATGTAAGCTACTACTCCAGCAACTAGCGACCTCAAAATATGCACTGAAACGATCATGAGTTACGTTGCTTTAGAGGTCTGCCATGTTAGCGAATAGTAGAACATAATTTTGGGGCAATTCTAATAGCGCTACACCAGCAATGTTGTAATGGCCAGAAGCTGAAGAATCTGAAATAGAAATCCATGTGAACACTGGTGACACCAACAAGTCAGAGTTTTAAGAATCAGTCTACAGTACATACATGTATGGATAAATTACATTTGCAATTGTGAAGAGTAGCGCAGTTTTAATGTGTCTGAGCACAGTGGTAGGTGAGCTGGTGTGCTTGAGCGCAGTGGTGGCGACTTTAAAGATCTTCACAGAAAGACTTACATCAAGCTATTTTAATTCAGAAAGGGATTATTTTCACTAAAAAAATCTAAATATGTAACTATGATGCACAGAGATGATTTTTCAGGGCTTAACTAGAGATGAACTTTGGTGATAACAGTTACCATATATGTGCTGCAATCCTAAAACAAACAAACACTATGTCTATATTTCCCTCCATCATCACACAAAAGGAATAAAAACCACTAAAAAAAGAACAGTGTGGCTGAATTCAGGAAGCTTTACTGTGCACATGAGAATATTCACATCTGAGACGCACAACCACGGCGCACACGCACATACATAAATACAAAGAGACACAAAACCAACAATGACAGCCTGCCTGGGATCCACAGGGAGAAGAAGAAACAGAAGAAGTAACAGCTCTCGATGATCAATCCACACACAGACACACACACATCACACTGTGGCTCAGCTGGATGAGCCGTTAAGCCAGCTGCACCAACAAAAGGCGGAATCCATACCATCGATCGGAAGAGCAAACATCTCACACACACACACTCACACAAGGATCTAGACCAAGAGCACACACTCGATAAAGGACATTTAGCAGCTAAAAATAGCCCCATAACGCCACAATTAAATGTCTGAATGAGACGAGGCGTGAAGAGAAACACAGAGAAGCAGATTGTGGATCCCTGATGCGGCAAATTAAAGCGCCCATCTCTTATCATCTTTGTACACTAATAGGAAAATGGTTCCAATACCCCAGGGAGTAAACAAAGTCGCTCAAAGAACACACACACACATACACACACACACACACACACACACACACACACACACACACACACACACACACACACACACACACACACACACACACACACACACACACACACACACACACACACACACACACACACACACACACACACACACCTGTACTACGACATTTGACACATAACCTCCTCATGCACGGACCTATGTGAAGGTGAACATGATTGTGAGTATGATCTCATTACTCTTTGCCCTAATGTCTTGTTAGAAACACCAAACCCAATTCCGTCGAACACACAAACAAACACACACACACACACACACACACACACACACACACACACACACACACACACACACACATACACACACACACACACACACACACACACAAAGAGCCAGAAACTCATTATCCACAAGCTCTGAGGGAATTCACTTATTACAATAATTATCCAACCCCATAGTCCTAATTAGAACCAGCAAAAGAAATGCAAACAAACACAGACCATCTGCAATATTAAACCTTGATAGCAACAGAATTCACTGACACGCGACCTGAGATTGAAGCTAATCTGCAGCATGAGGGAGGCAGAAGACTTCTTAGAATGCTGAACTCTGTCTGCCTGACCTCTCTGACATGAAAGCATTTCTCATCAGATCTCTGCAATTGAATGGAAAAAGGTATTATATTTCTTGGATTCCTATGACGGTGAAAAAGGGAATGCGTAGCAAACTGAAAAAGGGCCTCTGAAATTTGACACGTCAGCATGTAATGTCCCGGCTAACATCAGGATTTCACAGGTATTGAGCAGGAGCAATTAATAAATGAATTTAATATAAAACAGGTGCATTCAGTGCAAAAAACGCATTTCATTTTCGTGAGTTTGCACAGTGTGGCAAAACAGAGCATTAATCTCTAACAATCCAGCTTTCCAGACACATATCGTCGGTGTTGTGTGTGTGGAGGCCTCATCTTTAGACCTCTGACATTTGGAAACAGTTAGCAGAGCTGCCTACAGCTGCCATTAAGTGGCTGAGGGACTCCATCATTCAGAAATCCAGCTCATGTGACACAACGGACCGTGAGTGCTGCTGCTTCGGTGATAAATGGTGCCATCATTTGATCGTAAGTAAAGATGGAGTCAGAAAATGATGGTCTGACTAGATCTTCATGCGAGAAGAGATCAGTGGAGGGTGTGTAAATGGTGATAATGAATTTGCTTTTTGTGCGTAGGTTTTATTAGCATAGCTATTGAACCTTAACACTGAAATGTGACTGTTGCATCAAGTAGAAAAAGTTCATGACCTAATTTGGGAAATCTGAAAAAAATGAAAACTGAAGACTGTATTTTATGTAGGTAAACAACAACAGATACATTCACTGGCACTGAATGTAAAAAGAAATAAAGAATTTTGAAAACTGAGGGAAAACAGCTATAATTTCAACAATAAAATCTAAATATTTATACAAAAAGTTGTATTGTTATTAGAAAAATGTCTAATATCACGAAAAATACATACAAATACAAACATTCATGTTATTAAATTGTAATGTAAGAAAAAAGTTGTAATTTTGCTAACTTGTGCATGTATTACATCACTGATTCTGTCCTTTTAGGGGAAACTTTGCTTTGTCATGCTGCATCTTTTGCTGATATCAATTAATTAATGATACAATATTTTACTACTTTACGATCATTACTCTCACAACCATGCATACACACCAGTCATCGTCCGGTTTCTTGTGTTTTTTCCATTCTCTGGCACACTTTAGGAGGGTCCAGTTTCCTTGGGAACGGCACAAACTGCTCAGACTCCTAATGTGCAAAGGCTACATGTGTGATCATGTTTGTGTTTATACCAGTCTAATATAACGCTACTCTGGGGGTCTTCAAACTTGCAAATGCTAATACCCTATAACACCTAATTATACAGCAATCTTCACCTGAAATTCAACTGTTGACCTGCTATGCAATTACAATCCAGAAAATGGCCTGGACCAAATGCCAAGACGGTTACCAGCAAGGAGGGAGTCCCAATAAAATCAGGCCGCTGTGATCGCTGCCAGTGACAGCGAGTGCCAGAAATGCCTTGGTGTGTGTGTGTGTGTGTGTGTGTGTGTGTGTGTGTGTGTGTGTGTGTGTGTGTGTGTGTGTGTGTGTGTGTGTGTGTGTGTGTGTGTGTGTGTGTGTGTTCATGCTCACTCAACCTTCAAGAACAGGCCGCTGATGGCCAAAGAGCTCATTTCCCTAATATAAACACTTCAGCAGAGGCACAGCACACACAGACACACACTCATAAAGAGACAGAGTTAATCGTATTCACTGGAGCTGTGAGTGTTTCAGAGCTCTGTTGTCTGTCCTCTGGCTCACAGCCAGCAGAGGAAGCCACTCTGCATTAACACCCTGCAATCCTTTAACACTGTCCATCTCTACAGAGGGCAACATCTACTCTCATCAAATTTCCCAATCAAAACCTATTCGACTAACACATTAATTCTATTACTACCTCTCTTTCTTTTTTACTTTTGATCTTTTTAACTTCATGATCACCGCAAAGTGTCTCCTGGCTCTTCTTTTGATTCTTCCTCATCCTCACACCTCTGCCTTTGTTGAGCCCTCCCTCACTTTGTTGCCAATGAAAACAGACTACCAGGACAAAAGCTTGAATGGCAGAAGCAGTGGAAGGGGCTTGTTCCATTTCCTTTTTCTCCTGATAACAGGAGAAACTAATGTGGACTTTTCCTCGTTCCCTCCCTTCCTCTCCCTCTGCTTCTCTTATTCTTTCTACCGATCAAATGTCACCTTTCTAATGGAAAAACACATATCTAACACTTAACAATCCTTAGCAGTTGTTTTAAATACACACAGTCGCCCTCCTCCTCCCATCACACAGCAGATCCAAGAACTGTTGACAGATGACTCAACAGCCAGTCTGCCATCCAGGGAAGGTTATGTTGACAGGTAGAGAATAGAAGCTCTACAGGTGGTCAACTGTACTGAAAAGACACTAATCAGTATTTAAGGACAGAAAAATATGTTTAAACAGTAAATTATGCGTCAGGAGGCAGTTGATTAGGATTGATTTTGTGTTTTTAGAGATCAAGTTTTCTAAATTAAGAGTGCTGATGTAAGATCTTCTCATTCACAGAGCTCACTGCTGACCTGCTCACAAAGTCCTGACTGATGAGGACAATAACTTCATCCTCCCCACTGGGACAGACACTGGGGATCACACACAAGCATTGTCCTTAAGGTCACATAAATATGAATGTCTGAAGCTGATGAATGCACTCAAGCAGAACTGTGTTAATGTCAGTGTGTCTGCATACGAAAGGCTGATTTACAAAAGCCAAATGCGAAAAAATAGTGTGAACAACAGCATAAAAACTGCACTTACTTTAAGTCGTTTTTTTGTTGTGTGTGCAAGCGGCCTGTTACTGTTGCCCTTTTTGGTTTTTCTCAGTTTTTTAACTAAACGTACTTTTTGTCACTCATGTGAATTAGCAGGCTACTGTAGCTGTCCAGTTGCACAAATCCTCATCCTTCAATCCTTCTGCTGTATAATTTTACAATCTCTGCAATCTTGAAAAAAGATTAAAGCAATTTACTTGTAGAGATTAATACACTTTTTATTCTATTTCAGATCAGCATTAAACTGCAATGATCATTATAACAACTAAAACGCCAACATGTAATGTTGGAAAAAGGAGGGTCATAGAGACAAACCCACAGCTGTTGTAATTGAAAAGGCTCCCATAAATCCTCTGTACATTACTTTCCTGGCACCACAGGTAGCAACTTGCTGATTAACACAGTAGAGTATTTAACAGCTAAAAAGCCAGATATTTCCATCAGGAGGTGATGCAGTCCAGAAAAGAACTAAGAGAAGGGTGGCTACAGGATCTGAGGTCTAAATAAACAACAGTTTGCTAACATGTTCAGCATTGTAACTTCAAAGGACGCTATGTCAAAGCTACGTAGGTCCAACTTGTTGCACTGACTGATCATATCAATCAAATGCAGCTCTAAGTATTGCAAGATTATGCATATCAATATCTAAATGGAATTAAATGTGCTTCATCTCAACATAAAGTTGTTGAACAATCATGAGAAGAATGAGAATAAACTGTATTCAAATAACATATTTCATATTAAAAGATGCAATACTACATGTTACACAAATAATGGGGGAAAAATGGGTAAAAGATAGGAGCAAATAAAAAACAAAGACAAATTTTACTCTAAGAACTACACAAACAAAATGACAGTTAGTACTGCAAGCAGTATTTCATAAAGATAAGCTTTGTCTAAAAAGTGAACTTTCATTCGCGTCCCCTAAGGGAGACTCCTGAACTACTGACCTAATAGGAACTAAATGTAGCACAGCACTACTGTTAGTCCAGGCCAAAAAAACTGTTAATGTAAGAGTCAATGATACGTTGCAGTGATGCGTTAGAAAAGGAAAGCAAGACTGATCTGAAAATAATGAAAAGCTTGTTAGTAATTACTTCCACATCTTACAGGAAGACACACGTTTGCATGAAAACTAAACACTTCTCTGACGACACTTGGAGAAATAACTTGCTAAAGTAAGACTGTGTTGGTATAAATGGACTCCTGGCTGTAACTGTGTCTGTATCCTAAAACCTAAGGCCACGCTGATGCCCTGTTCCCTCCTCTCCTCACAAAAATCTTCAAGACGATGTGTTGCAATCCACTATACTGCAAGTAACACAGTGATGTCGAAGCCAACTTATTCTTCCAAAGACCATTTAATGTGGTGAAAGGTGTTGCCCTCTAATTCCAGGCCTGTCCGTGCCTGTCCGTGGAAGCCGATCGGTATTCCATACCGCCTCGGGATGCATCCCTGCTGATTTCTCTGCACCACAGTCCCACCACACTATCAGCTGCTTGGGTGTTGCCTCCACATACACACCACCGGTCTGGATTTCTCGTAAACCCTAACAGCACTTTGCCATAAAATACTGTACATCCATTTATCAGCAAGTCACTAAAATCGATCTTAAAACAATCGTGAATACAACTGTTTCTTGAACTGCTGCCAAACTCAAAGCTTTGCATAATTATTTGCATATTGTACCGTATGTCCAGCTCTATATTAAAAAAAAATAAATTTAAAGGATTTCCCTTGGGACTCTGGAAAGTTACTGTACTTCAATATATTTAGGAGAATTAATTCAACATAACTAAAGATAATTTTTAAAGCTCCATTCTGGTTAAAAAAAAACAAAAAAACAAAAAAAACATTTTCTACCTTGTTAATGTGCCCATGTGGGTTTTTAAACATGCTGGAAGATATATAATAAGTGAAATAAGCAGCCATGGCTGAGTATTTCTACCTTAAAACTACAGCTATGATGACACTCAAAGATTCAAACAGCCAGTCAGCTTCATATTAAACAAACTTCATGAAGTAATCCTCTCTATGTGCAGAGTGGGACTATCTAAATCACTATTCTTCTTTCGAATTGATTTCTAACATGTATGGCTGAATTACTCCACAATTACAGCGGGCATTGTGCAGTTCAGACTAGTTTTACAGTGTTTGAGGAGAAGTAATTTTGATACATGGAGATGAGTTTAGCTTTAGGGGCTAAATAAACAGCCAGAGAGGGACTTTAAAAGCAAAAAATGTCTTTTCCTTGTTACTATTTTTCTGCTGGCCTGAGGAGGCTGCACTCACAAACTATCTCTATGGAACACTCTGCATGTGGGAGATAAAACCATGTTAGTGTTGCAGCCACTTTACATGCAACCAAATCACATGAAACACCAGCATCACTTTTTTTAAAGTAATGAAACACCAAAGTTCCTCTTATTTACCTCCTGTTTAACCAAACACAAAAGGATGGCACGGCTGTCGGGTTTCCAATCTGTTCAACACACATGCGCAACAAAATACACAGCACCTGGCAGAACCTAACAATTGCAGTCTTGTTGCATTATTTAGCGATCAAAACTGTCTTTCCTTTTCTGAAAGAGATTAAGCAGCCTGATAGAGATTACATAAACAGGAGCACAGTGTCTCCATCTGGTTCTGTTCTGTTTGCTTGTACCGTACCTCCGATTACTGCTTCGTCATTGTCAGAGTTCAGCTTAGGATTAACCCAACTGACACAGCTGTGTGTGCGTTTGTGTGTGTGCACGCCACAGAAATGGACATAGCGGGGTTTAAAGGTATGGAAATCTATCCTTTCTTTGCTTTTCTTTTCACTGGAAGAGAGACATAGAGGATGTA
This sequence comes from Amphiprion ocellaris, assembly GCF_022539595.1. Lineage (NCBI taxonomy): Eukaryota > Metazoa > Chordata > Actinopteri > Pomacentridae > Amphiprion > Amphiprion ocellaris. The sequence continues at coordinate 22,728,754 of NC_072770.1, read as the reverse complement.
GTAGCAAAACAAAAGCACCAAAACCATTCATGAAAAGTGTGAAGGTGAACAGTCCTTGAAAGCATTTTATTCACACAATGAAACATAATCCCTAAAATCTGTAATTTCCGAGATTAAAACGAATCGCAAAACGGCCATCTGAACTAAGTGTCTACTGAGTGTGTTTGTGTGTGTTTGTGTGTCTTCTCTCTTTGACTTGACAAACCCAGCAGCCTCTTATCACTGAGTATGTGAGAACGTCCAGGTCATGTTCCCATAGCAACCAGAGAAAGATAACTCTATGCAGATACTCATGCAGAAGTTTACCACTGTGAGGAAAACAAACTTCCTTAAAAACAAGGAAATACAAGCCCTTTTCCTCTCTTTTCCTCTTTGCAAGCTTAAATGTCTCACTGGAAGACACCCACATTATTCTTTTAAGTACTTTTGAGGATTTTTTGACAGAAAAGGAGCAGACATCTCAAATTTGTACTTTAGGTCATCAGGATTATAATTTGAATTTCTGCAAGCATCGTGTGTAAACATAAGTCGAGCCTGGAAGTTCCATTATTATGTGAACTTAGTTGACGTTTCAACCTGTTTCTACTCCTTTGTAAAAAGCTTTTTGCAAGTCTTTGCAAGTTGAAGGTGCCCTGGCAACTTGTGATAGCAGCCTTTGTCACATTGTTCACCTGATACAAAGCAGCTGAAAAGCCGTCGAGGTGGAGCTGATTAACGCTCTTTGAACTATTTATCTCTCTGTTGCTCTCTCACTGTATCTGCCACTTTCTTGTTCAGCTATTTTAAAAGAGTTGAACGCATAAAAAGATGAGGGGAGCAAGAGAAAGGGAAAATGAGAACAAGAGAAGGGGGATGAAACGGTAATTCATGGAGATTGTCGCATGTTTGACATGAAAAGCCCGGAGAACTCAGGAAATTGCCTCGGCCTATTTTGGGTTAGGAGCTGTGGGCATATCAATGACTGTGGGATGAAATGGGAGAGGTCCCAAGGTGCAGCAATGGATGGAGGGGAGGCAGACCACTGGCTGCCAAGGTCAAAACAAACGGAGTAGCAAACCAGGATGGATGAGAAAAGAAGAATGGAAGTACATGTGTTTCAAGGTCAGCTGGTCAGTGGGGGTTCCAAATGATCTGTGGGGTAGTGACAGTCACAAAATACTGATATTTGATAGAATTTATACTGAAGATGCACTCAAAAAGGTTCTTCATCTTAAAAATAAAAAGAGTTTGAATTGAACTGATTGAGTTACATGCCACAGTTTTAATAACTTCCAAGAGGAAAAATACTACCTGACCTCTCATTTTAAACTATATTTTAATCACAGAAATGAAAAGACTAAACCTGCAACCACACTAACAATCATACTAATTTAAAATACTGTACTGAAAAGAAAACATTTTAGCACCACTTCAGGTATACCCTGTGTGCAAACCAACTCACCTGAAAACACATATCAGATGACCATTCATGGACAATGGTCCTAGTAACATACATACAAACATAAAGCAGGGGTTTGGTTGCTTAGTTGTAGAAAATGCTACAGAGGAAAAACACTGATGGCTTAAAGTAAGACCAGAGATTTCCTTGACTATACAAGAGCTGCCAGCATCGACAAAAACGTTGTTAGTCATGTTGAATTAAAGATCCCATATAATGAAAACATATTCTTCTTGTGTTTTGCTTGCTTCTACCATTCTTATATCCCACCAACAACTAGCTCGTCTCAACATTTTACAAGTAAGAGCTTGTGAGCAAGTTGAGTAGGGATCTTCCTGAAGGGGGCGGCAACAGCAGCAGCAGCTCATTGCTTGTCAGAGCAAAATAATCCATTTAGAACAACCCTAAAATGAGGAGTTATGCAGTTATGGTAAAATTAACCATCTTTTCAATATTTCAAACTGAAAAACTCATAAGACTGTGGGGACATGTGAGACTTTGATTAACTTGCAAAAAGGGGCACAATATGGCACCTTTAATGCCTGGTAGTGAAGACTGAGGGCTTAGTTTTGTTACAAAAACCTGCCACGAGATAGAATCGTGACGAATCAGGAAACAACATGAGTTGACAAGACCAATCAGAAAGCAAACGCAGGACTCTGCATCTGTTTTCCAAAACTCTCAGTTTCTGTATGTCCAGACTAAAGCTGAAATAGCGTGGTCCCTCAGGCGTAAACATAGCGAACGTAGTGCATTTTAAAATAAAACCTATTCAGTTGGTTTTAGTCTTAAAGCCTCTGCAGGACTGTACACAGCGAGAGCGGTGTTTGAAGTTAAACGATAATCTTAGCATGTAAAAATACTTCAGATGACAAAGCTAACATGCTGATGTTTGCAGCATCGATCATCTAAGTGTATGTTAACAGTAGGCACAAAACACAAGGTGTAGGTTAGCTGAGTCTGATGGAAATATCTGGAGTTTCACAGGGATTTAATCAAAAAAAGGAAACTTTGGCCCAGTTGAAACATTGATCGTCTACGGAAAAAAACTAAGACGTTGTTGAGGTTTTTACCATGTATCCACTGGGGTTCATGAATCTGTGTACCAATTTTCATAGTAATCCATTAGCATTTCATTGCTCGCCATTTAGTTATGACAAAAGATGCAAAACATATCCAACGATGATTGTCCCAATTAATTCACAGCCAATCATTTTTGTTTAATAAGCAGTAGGAATTTGGACAGCTTTGTTATTCATTTACTGATGCAATCTGTATGATTATCTGAAGAGAAAAACATATTTATTAACTAAGTTCATCCACAATCTATGACTAGATCGCCCACCTCTCATGCACATTAAACCAACACTAATAAACATCCTCTGGCATCTTGAAGCTTTCATTAAAAAGCCTATTCATCAAAGCAACTTCCGGCTTATTAAAAAAAGATGCAAGTGCAGTGCAGCAGAAAGATTTTTATCATTGAGCTACTGTAGGCATTTCTGTCCTGTTGTCCATTTAATCAGCCCTCCCATTGATTTTCTGGATCAGCTGTCTGCAGTGATTCCACACATAAACCCATCAACTGTCTCGCTTCCTCTGATCGACGTCCTCATCTCTCCATCCTCCTGCTACTCTGGCCGTCACAATCTATTCAAGACACCTTTCCCATAATGTCAGCGCAATGCTCTCATGGTAATCAGTGAAATGTCTGTGCATGAGTGTAATGACAACACACCCTCTGCCATAATGGTTTATGGAAGCAGGCCATTCGCTACAAAATCTGTCTCTCGCCTCGGCCTCCAATCCTCCACATGGGCCCGACATCACAGCAGGATAACCGGCCGCTAGCCAAACACACACAAACACACACAAACACACAAAAACACACACAAACACACTTGCATTCAGAGTTTCATCTGCTGGTCCAACACTCTCCCAGGGGGATGGCAGAAATGAGCAACGGCCACCTGACTGTGTCTTATCCAAGGCCAGGTGAGGTCACGTTAACGATGACTGACATGAGTTGGCACCATTTAAAAGTGAATGAGGAGTGACCGATGCAGTTTTGTTAGACTTGACCATGGCCTCTCATTTAGGAAAAAAAAAAAAGAAGAGTGAACAGAAAGGCAGCAGGGTTCTGAAGGTAAGTGGTTGGCTCAGGTGGCAGCACCAGAGGAGTAAGCACTAATAAGGACCACTTGGACAAACTGAGGCAACGATGCATGAAATAAATCTATGGGAAAGCTGACTAAGGGTGGAATAAGTAGATGGGAAAGGGCAGAAAAGGGTTGCGTATTATAGAGAAGCATTGGAGGGCTTGTGTAGAGGAAGTGGGGCAGTGGTCACAGGAGGCTGGCGCTGGGCGTGGACAGCTGGCTCGCCCAGGTGGCAGCAGGCTGGAAGTGGCGTCTGTCTTGCCATCCTGATATGCATGAGCCGATTCTCACAGAGCAAATCTAAGCTTCGACAAGCCCAGGGAGCTGATTCTAGATGTGAAAAATCTATACTTCTCATTGCCATTATAAAATTGTCATTATGAGGTGGCTCAACACTCTCTGGCTGCACCCTATCTCACATACGACTGATTCCAATGAGACAGAGAAGAATAGAATACAGACTTCAATTTGGGAACAAGAGAGCACTATAAGATTAGTATTCTCAGGATCAGCAGATACCTGGAGCTGAGGTATATAAATTGGAATTGTAGGGGAAAAGAAAGTCTACTTTACCTAGGAAACAAAAATGTCAAAACTTTCACCAATTCCAGCCTCTAAAATGTGAAACAATGCTGATTTAGTTTGTTTTATATAATTTGTTAATAAAATATCTTTAGATTTGGGCTTTTAAAAAATCTTGCCTATGGCAATGCAGATTTTGATATTATACAGACTAAATGATGGATCAATTTGAAAAAGGTACAGTACCGTTAAAAATATATATGTTATTGACTCATATGCCAGTTTGATTAACTTCTTAGGGACAAATACCAGTTGTCACTCTCAGTTCTTACAGTTTGATACTCAGAGAAATAAAAAGACTAAACCTGTGCACACACTAATGATCATATTAATTTAACATACCATATCAAAATGAAAACATTTTAGCCACGCTTCAGGTACATCTTCTTTGCATTCTGACACACCTAGAAACATGTGTGAAACACGAGATGACCATTCATGTAAAATGGTCATGTAGGTGCCACTGTCTAAACATAAAGCAGCAGTTTGTTTGCTTAATTGTAGAAAATGCTAAAGAGAAGGAACACCAATGTCACAGTAAGACCAGAGATTTCCTTAACTGCACAACACCTGCCAGCACTGACAAAAAAGGCCTGAAAGGTCTTTAAATCGGTAGCCATGTTTAATTAAAGGTCCCATATGGTGAAAATGTTGTTTTTTCCTGTAACTTTTCCTTGACCTTGATGGAAAACATCATGAGGTCAATGGAAGATGTGAAGGAGAATTCCAAAGGAGATAAAAAAAAAAAATGGACAGCTGCGGTGGTAGGAAAATCTGGGTCTGCTGCAGATGGTGCAATGCTGTGAATGTTACTGCTGCAAGGAATTATGGGACAGCATTAGCTCTATTCCTTTCGTATAGAATGGACCAATATATCCTATGCTTAAAAAGATTTTTAAATGGAAGCACTGAAGCATCTTTTCTTGTCACTGAGAGAATGTGACCAGCTCTTATCATGGCTGCCACTTCTGGGTAATTTCACTCAATAACTCCTTTCCTTTACAAAAAACACTATTCAACCACAACCACCGATTAACCATAATCATTCTTTGCAGCTCTACTTTACTCTCTGTACACATTTAAATTAATACCTATTCCATCAACCATGTAATCTTACAATAGATGATCTTTGTATATTAATCTTATTCTGTAGACATTCATCTTCTATTGTACCACACACACTTTACTACATAGACTACATGTGACCCACAGCCTCCTCCATGTTAACCTTATCTATCAAACTAACCTCACAGACTGGCGACCCAGTGGCCCGAGGCTTTGCTGTCGATTGGTAACACGGCGATAAGAGAGAGCAGCGTTCAAGGAGTCTGTGCTCATTGGTTTGACTGGTTGTGTTAACAATGCTGGAGCACAAATGAGCAAACTGGTTCATCGATGTTAACATGAGCATTTCCTTAACCGAGCCAGACTTCAAGGACGGAGTTGTCCTACATTGTCTGGAAGGAGCTGGGTCGACTCTTCAAGCAGCGTGAACTAACGGAATAGTAATCTCTCAACATCTCCATCAGGAATTCAGTTTCAAAAGACAAAGAACGTCATCGTGAGTTTAAGGCCTATCTAAACACACCACTGAGGCCTCATTGCATATTTTTTGTCTATCGTCCTTGAATTTGAATGAATGAATTCATGTCCCATGACAACAAACCAGCATATCAAAGACAAAATGAAGAATTCAGACTGGGATCTTTGAGGCACTTTAGGGTTTCAGAAATCCCATTTTTATGCTGATAATATCAGGTAAAGTAGGACAGAGCTGTGTGGAAAGCTGAACAGATCAAATATGAAACAGTGGCAGTGAGAGATGTTGGCCTCGGCTTTAAAAACTAAGCCATCACAGATTGCATTTATTTCTGTCAGAGCATACCTGCCCTCAGGCTTCTCATGCAGACAAAACACTCGGCGTCCTTACAGGTCTTTGATGTGAAAGTCTGAGTCGGGTGTTTAAGCTGAAAATATATGATATATAATTCTATTGATGACAGCAAAAACAGCAATAACTATGTAAAAATAGAAGAAACTCCCATTTATTGTTAAATCAGAGCAAATGTTATATATTTCAGCTCAGTGTTGATCTCACAGCATAAACGGTGCCATTCAGTAGAAAACTAACTTCTCACTGCTGTCAAAGGCAAGTAGTCATCATTCACTATCAGATTAGCATCATTGTTACAGGGGCACATCAATCCGCATCATCGGAGCCGATTCTGGGTCAATCCCCACCCCACTTCCTCATCCCCCTCCTCATTTTCCCCTCCCTCCCCCTTCATCCGCTCTGTCTGCTGCTCCATGGGGGGAGGTGGAATCAAATTAGCTTCCTTTCCTTCATTTACACGACAGACGGTCTTGTCAAGGTCAAAGAGGTGCCGCTTCTGCTTCATTCTAATTAATATCAACAATCTGACAGAGAGAATAAGTTCACGTGTTTTTTTGGTGGATGCTCTGCAGCACAATGGCTTTGTATTACTTTGGGAATACCTATAAAACTGACAGCGTTAGGAACATATTCAACCGACAGACCACAAGATATAGAACTAACTGATTCCATGTGTCACCTAAGTGAAACTGTTGGGAGTTCACAAAAGGGTCAAAGATTTTAAAATAGGTGCTTGCTTATATTTTCCTTTCACTTATGCAGGATTTTACCATCCATACAGATGTCCACATGATTTGCTTTTGCTATACTACATGCCTTTATGTGAATTTATCACATGAAATGAGCTTAACTGCAATTTTACATGTGAATCTGATTTGTCACGGGGGCCGTTTTGCATTTCAGTTGTAAAATATGTGCAACAAATCTGTGAATTTTTCAAAAGGTGAAATCATGTTTCATAAACAGGCCAAGAGGAATGAAAAAGGAAACTGAGCAGCCATTGAAAATACTAGAAATCACATGGTGAGGTGGTGTTCTTTCAATAATTTAAAGGTCACAAGTCAAACGTACTCATATATATATATACACACAGATGCCTTTGTGCACCTTTTTCTCCCTCTCTCACAGTGTACAGCACACACCGCTGAGCTGCAGACTGCTGCCATGACTCTGCTTGTCTGTCTGCCTCCCTGGAGGGCCGGTTAGCATTACCACTAGCTCAGCCTCCCACTCTGTCAGACAGCACTTAGCATGAGTGCAAATGCAGCCCGCCACCATGTCTGTCTGTCTGTCTGCAGGTATGTGAGTCTACCCAGAGGATGAAGACCGTTCTGTCAGGTATACGTACAAACATGTGCATTCTCCTTGATATCTGGTCAGAGGTGTATGAGGTTAGGTTATAGATTTTAAAAAAGGGGCTTTGACCTTGGTGATTATAAGTGTGAGGAAGTGGTATGATGGAGCAACAAATTTATAAAGTTACATTATTATGCCTTGAGGTAAAAGCATAGAGCTGTTTCCACTAGACGTAATTTCAAATTGCAAGCACCTTTTCCAGCGTTTCCAGAGGTTTCAGAGAACATGCATGCAATTTTTAGCAGCGCCTTTCTTATGCAGGCTTAAAGCTGTACAGGCAGTGATTAAAAAAAAAACATCTTTAAATATCCATTTATCTGTATATGAGCAAGAGGTCAGGTTTGTTGCTTGTAGTGATAAACCCATCAGGAATTATCTACTTTTCATACTTTTAACATTAGGCTTTCCTGCTCTACTTTACTCCCAACAATCTCAATATCATTTTCAGCAGCCGGCCAATTATTTTCAGCAATGAAATTCTGCCAAACCATCTTCACTGCCGCTTGTCCAGACAAAGTGGCTGGTAAACACAGCATTTAGCAGCTACAGAGATAAATATTCCTCTAAAGCAGAGTTTATGCTCACTGTTGTTGCCCTCCCAAACCAAAAGGGAAGTCATCACCATTGGTGTGAGGTTAACTTTGCTGATATTTCACCTTCTGATTTTTGACGCTTCGCTGCTGCACACATGCAAAGTTACCGAGGTGGAGGCATGAGTCTATGAGCAGGTCCGCCCCAGTGATCCATCAGTGCAGGAGCACAGGGATTCCCAGATGGCACAAAACATTTAGAGGGAGATTGTGACAACAACTAGAAAACAGGCCTGAAGCGACACCCCAGGAGAAAACAAACTGCCGCTGGTAACAGAATTGGAATGGCTTTCCAAGTTTGTCAAACATTGAAAGGCAGAGAAAAATATGGAAAGAGAAGGTTTGAGTGATGTACTTTTTGTATATTACCTCTGCTGTTGCTATTCCAGCAAAGTAGCTTGTATTTTTCCCTGAAACAATACCCATCATTTAGGAGAAGACTGACCAGCGCATCAAGCCAACTGTAACAGCAACTTAGAGACTAAAACAAATTTAAAATGAATATGTCTTGCATAACTTTAGGCTTTAATACAATTTAAATAGGTGAGGTAATAAATATGTACCCTCAGTACAGTTGACATGAACAGGAAAATTAGCTATAGTGACCTAAACCCCTTTTTTCAAACAGGCAGCAAACACATTTATCTCTGTTGTAAAATTGGACATTTTAACACGGAGATCTGTGGTGATTGACTCGCTTTTAGAGCCAGCCTCAAGTGGCCATTTGAGCAACTGCAGTTTTTTGGCACCTCTGCTTGGTTTCCATGTCCTCAAGTGGCCTAAAACAAAGAGTTAATCCAGGTTAAAGTCATGATCTCTGTGTCCACATGCTAACACTGTGCTGTCTTTGCTACATGTAACACTGTATTAGTAACTTTTACCAAGTGGAGTCTTTAAGGCATGATCACCATTTAAATTTAGTGTAATAGCATTTTAACCGGCAGTAGGGTGGACACCTGACACTGTCATTAGTTTTTCAGTACTGGACAACAAAACTACTAGACAAAAACAAACCCTATAAACTGTGATATTTCTCTTCATCAGCTACTAATTTTATGCTGATTTCAAGTGTTTTAAAGCCTTCCCCTGCTGATACATCTCACTATTCACAGACAATAACAAAACAAACTCAGAGACACAAAGTAACTCCAGCCGTGATTAAGCTACTTAGTGTTGAAGGTGATTAACGGCCAGCTGGCTACACACAAACACACACACCATCCCAGTATATCTGCACAGCCGACACTGACTGAAGCTCCACTGACACATGCAAATTGAATTTTTCTGACAGCTATTGCGATTGGATTTAGGACATTTTATTCTAAATCAAACCTACGTTCAATACTCACTGTGCAATAGATTTAAATTTAATGGAGCATTAACACATGACTTCATCAAAAGTGTAACTGTCACACAAGGAAGACGGCATGAATTTGTAAAACCACTGACATATCGGGGCCACTGCATAACTTATATCCTAAATTGCAGCCTTTGTGATTTGCTAATTGAATTGGGTCAAATTGTGATTTGGATTTGAAACTGCATCAGCGTTCAGCCTTAAGGTAGCCTGGAAGATCTACATATCTTTGCAATATACACTGCTTCACCAAACAAGATCCAGTTTTGCAGTTTAAAAGTTGCACACAAGGCTAAATCATGATAAATTCAGAAGGCGAAGCACTGTGAACCTGAAAAACCCATTTAAGATGGACACAGTGAAAGAGAGAGCACAGTAAGACTCCTCCAGAGAGATGCTAACCTGCCGACAGTGTACAACACTTCAGGAGACACTTTCGAGGAAAGATATGTGTGTTTAAAAGGTAAAAAGTTTCATATGATACAATGGGAAGATGCTTTAACTTTACTTCCTATCACCGACACATTCTGGCAAGTCATGTTACATTTACAGTTTAGAGATTAAAAAAAGCAGAAGAGAATTTAATATTTCATTGCTCAAAAAGAACATGTGACATTAAAACAGAGAAGTAAAGGAAACTCTTTACAGTCTAGACACGACACCTGAGGGCCTCCATCTCTCTGCCTCTTCCTCTCTCGGCGGGAATATGACAAACACGTGCAGCTGTGCCCAAATTATTCATACACTCGCCGTCCAGACGTACACACAGACGCACAGATTACACGTATGGCTAACAGCTCATATTTGCACGCTACAGTAGCCCTTTTGACAACAGACGAGACACTTGCTCCTTCTTCCACCCCCCCATCTGCCCACCACCCTCCTCTGTCTTTTTTCTCCCCCCTTTGATTTTTCTTTGTATTCATTATGTTGAATTGCAGGAAGCATCGCTCTTTTTCAGAGGAGGGAGAACAGTTTATAAAACAAAGACGACATCAGAAACGTACTCTGCGGACCGCTCTCTCCTCTTCCTCTCGCTCTTACTGTCTAAAAATACAGACTTCATCCACACGTACCCTCCGATTCTCTGCAGCTTTTTTTGTGTGTCTTTATCCGCATGTGTGTGTCTGTGTGTGCAAGCTCAGCACAGCGCACAAAGACCTGCAGTGACATCAGACTCATTCACACTGTGTCCTCTGTCTACAGTCACCCAAGAGGTGCTCTGTTTAAAGGGCTTCTGCTAGCCCCCTTCCCCCTCCATACACACCACACACACACACACACACACACACACACACACACACACACACACACACACACACACACACACACACACACTCACACAGAGTCCCCTGTGATCTCTGAGTGACCACAACAATGACAACACACACAAACTGCTTATAAGGTCTATCAAAATATGCACGCCACATAATATCTGAAAAGAAATGTATTAAATTCCCACAGAAATTCTAATAAAAGATGAAATTCATTACTTTCTGTACGACTTTACATGCTGCAAAAAAAGGCTTTTCTTGTGTCTGAGCTGCATGAATAATGACAACAGTACTGTTTAGAAGGCCAGCTGACATATGATGACACCCTGATAGGAAAGAAATGCAAATTTTGAACTGAAGCGCCTTTCATTCCTTACTGAATTCAAATGGATGAATTCAAATAAATACAGATCTGTTTGTGTGTGTGTGTGCATGTGCAAGAGTGGGCGAATAGGAGGTAGAAAAAGCCAGAGGAAGAAAGAGAGAGATCTGGTCACATGCCAGCATTTCAGTCACAGTTTCACGCTTTATTTTGCTCACAGTGCTGACAAGCTTGAGGAAGAGAAAATAGAGGGATGAGGCAGACATTTAGAGGGAAGTTTAAAAAGACGTGTTGTGATAAGAGAACACGGTTACCACACTCAGAATGTGGACTTTCCATGTTTTAGTCAGAAACGGCCAGCAGAGCAGTGGACTCATTCCTAGAAGGTGTGTCAGGAAAGGCCCGAGGTTTCTCTTCAAGTCCATTTTCTTTCAGCTTCACGCTTTCTTTGAGTGCTGACTGAATCATGTCGACATCAGCAGCTCACAGAGCCGGAAGTGAACAGGAAACGTGGATGGTCCAGCAGCGGCCTTGACAGGAAATCATTCTGCAACAGCAGCACATCATTTGGGAGCTGTGATGCACTTTACTGGGAGAAGTTAATCAACAGGCGGCTTGCACAACTCATTTCAACACCAGAGCTGGTGCCACGACCCAAATATGTTTGATGTATGAAATACATAAGCTGTAGGGTAGTGAATTCCATCCTGTCTTCATGCTCTGCACATATCTCCCTGGTAGTTTGGCCATCTCACAAACAAAATCAAAAGACTATTATCCACCTGACATCAGATGTGTCCATTAAGGGGAGTTATGCGATTTGTTTGGAAACCAGGATTAAGAGGTGCCCCTTGGCAACCTCACTGACTCCTTTGTTCTGTGGAGTTTTTACACCTCCTCGGTCAGCCAGCGGGTAAAGCCTCTGAGCCTGTACAGCCGCATTATGCAACAGGTTTACTGTTAGATACCAGGTGATGAACACAGCACCTACTATTACTTTTATAAAGACCAAAGCTTTCATGAAATGTCGTGATTATTGCTTTCTGCACAAAATTATGTCATTTGGTTTACATGTTCATTTATAGCTGTGAGTTCAAATAACTGTCAAGTGAATCTGAATGTCCCAAACGTTTTTTCTATTCTATTCTATATACAGACTGAATTCATGAACACTGTTGCTCAGGGCTGCAGACTCCGACCAACAGAATATCTTATGGTGATGAGACAGAATTCCATCTCTACCAGTCACCTTGACTATCTGTGAGAAAAACAGTGGTCTTCAGAATTTTTTTCTCTTTTTAAGATCGTGATTTGTAATTATTCTATCATGTTTGCTGGTCTTGGTCATGTCAGAACCTGTTCCCAAAAGGTGTTTCCATCATCAACTACTTATATTAAGTATTTAAAAAAAAAAAAAAAAAAACACCCCTCAAAAACCACCTTAAGTGAGCGTAGAAAGTTTTTTGCTAAATGTAAGATTTTTTGTGAATGTTGCCACTTCCACAAGCCTTTTCTCACACAATACTTCAAAATATACATAAAAACACCATACATCATCACAATGGCATGTTATTAACTTCCAAGTGTCATGTCAGAAGCTTTGTTCATCTGCACTGCAGTGACACACGCTCATACAGAACATACAGAGATGACTGCTTTAGCACTGCTGCCACAAAAAACACTCACACAGAACTGTTAGGTGCAGGAGGTTTGAAGGGTACCAACAACAACAAAAAAAAAAAAGCATAAAAACACGTGACCGCCACCAGCCAAGCATGAGGAGGAAGTGATGCACAGCTGTGGACGGCTAACTCGGGCGTGTGCTCTGTCATGTTTCCTGCTCCTCATCCCTCGGCTGAATCAAACTCACTGATTAGAAACAACTTTGATCGTGATTCCCATCAACAAACTGCTGTCACTTTAACAGTGACTGTACGTCTGCAACGGGCTGGTCGATGGGGGGATGAATGTCGAGACCGAGTGTAAGAATGCTCTCATGAGGAGATTACATTGCAGCACTACCCTGTGATCAGTAAATACAAGAACTGTAGGCTGATAACCTTGTCCCACATGCAGACTTTCCCACCAAATCCAGCCAGTTTAACAGCAACCCCCTTGGGAGGTGCGTAACCCAGACAGAGCCTGTGTGGCAAACTATTAACATACACAGGAAACAGGCGAGACTGGTAGCCTGCACAGGACATACGTCCAATAACAAAACACCACCGTTTTTCTTTTTTTTAAACTCCCATTTAAAGCCTTTGTGTATCAGCTGTGAGGGGCCTCTTCCTCACTTGTATTCTGCTACTCTTGTTTTGTTTTGAGGCCAGTGGAGCGCATTAATGGACTCGTGAAAAACTTCTGCTGCTCCTGTTTTGGTGTATCGCTACATAATCACAGATAAAAGTTGCCTCAGCTGAGCTCTATTTGCCTTTTAGCTAAACTACTCTGCATCATAACCGTCCACAATACCCCAGTCATCCACCTGTAGGGTTGGAAAGAACACTGAATATTTTATGCTCTGTTTGCTGATTTTATTTTTTTCCCCATTCTGCCACGTTACTGTCATCATCCTGAACCACAAAAGCATGAAACGCGCTGCTCTCGCCTCATGTTGATTCCTCAAATTAGACAAAAAGGATCGCCTTGAGAAAGCATCTGTTAAGGTGAGAACATCCAGCAGCAGTCACAAGGTCAGAGACCACAACAGCATTAAACAGATTTATCTTTGTGTCTATTTATACACAGCTATGGAGGCTGACTTAGCACTTCAGTGGTAGACGAGTCGCTCTGAAATGACTAAGTGGCAGAGCTGCACAAGGGGAAACAGCAAGGGACACAGATCGATATGCAAATGGAAATTTACACACTGCTCATAACTGTCATGTCAGCTTTCACCCAGCCTACATGCACCGACACAAAAGCTGAATTATTGACATTTAAAGTAGCACAGAGAAGTACCGGGAGCCGGTCCCAACATAAAACCCTCAATATGGGGGAAGCACTTTGTATAAAATCAGCAAGAAGGGAAAGCACCATTCAGGTGAAGGGAAACTGCACGTATGTCTGTGTGAGTGGAACTTTGAGTGTGTGTGGGGATTCAAATGAGAGAAATGTAGGAGTCTACTTACCCTTATCGCCAGTTTGCATCAGACTAAGCTTATTTTGTAAATGAATGCAGCTGTATTAAGATGCAAAAGCCAGGCCAGGAGCGATTTAACGGCAGCCACTTAGTAGGGACTTACATTACATGTATGTGGTCATGTCTGGCTTGACTGCAATGCAGATCCATTCAACTTAAGCGTGCATGTGTGTGTGTGTGTGTGTGTGTGTGTGTGTGTGTGTGTGTGTGTGTGTGTGTGTGTGTGTGTGTGTGTGTGTGTGTGCGTGCATATCCAACCCATTCCTCAGGCAGTCTAGTCTGAATGAGGGATTGTAGGTCATGTCACTGCTTATATGGGCATTGTTTAGGGAAGCCAGTGCAGACATTCAGGAAATGGATGCTGGCGACTCGAGGCAGCGTGTTGTCGACCCTCATGACAACCTTGCTGCCCTCCAAATGCATATTCACACACACAAAATCAAGAGTCCTAAGGGCGGCTCAACATGGGAGCAATTAAACACCATCCTCTCTTATCAGAGGACGACTTTCTCTGGGAAAAAAAGTTGCTTGGGGGTCGTTAGGAAAAACGCTGCTTATACGGCAGGAAGTTATCCTTCTCTGTGTGTTTATTTGTGTGCTTCCCATGTGTAAGTACATACACAGATCACACATGATGGAAAGGAGTCGTGCTAGCTGGCCCACCAGAGTAGTCATGCAATTACGCAAACTCTGATTGCAAGTTCACGCTAATAAAACCTAAATGAAACACTGTTGTTATTGTAAAGCGCCATGTGTTCATTTGACCTTCCTTTGTGAGTTTGAGGGGTGACAGCAACGGAAAGATGGAAAAAATAATGAGAAAGCTGCAATGTGTCACCTTCACTCATTCACCCCATCAACAAGCCTCTCAGTGGGTCTCCAAGCTTGAGTCAATAACTTCAGTTGAGCAGCAGCCACCAGCTGTCTGTATAGCTTCTCTTTTCACCTTTTTTTTTTGTCAGCACCACCTACTCCACTTCCTGTTACAGTTGTCGCTGTGAGCAAGCACAAAGGCGATTCACTCAGCGGCTGACTGAAACCTCCCCTGGGGAAATGGGGCCATTGGTTGTAAGGTTCATCTTAAAAGGCTTCTCTACTGGCCAAACCCCCGTTCTCAACCCCCACTGAGCACAGCCCAAACTGGGATGTGAGGACCTCAAATGGGTCCTTTATGGAGAACAGAGCTGAAATACATCACATTGTAGTTGGTTTATATTTGCACAATGAGAAAGGAGGGTGCAATGATGTCAATTTTAATCCAAATCTAATATCTGTATTAATGCTCAAATAGCAAGGATCCTCATCTTGACACACAGCAAACTACTCTGCTATCTAACTCACTGGCTGGAGTGTGTGAGGGTCTGAGTTAAATGGACTGACCACCGCCTCTCCTCCACACTCTGTAAAATGAGCATGATTACAGATGCCGCCACAATCACACTCCACTCATCCGATTTAAGAGGCTCCCACCCAGCAAGCAGCAGCACATGCACACCTTTGTGATCTATCTGAATTCTGCTTTTGCAACCTCTGATCTGCACACACAGCTGAGGACCCACCAGTGTCTCCTCACAGCATTTAAAAAAGCATCTGAGCTGCCTGAGCTATTGGGTGCATTTCCAACAAAGGCAGTGAACGACACAGCTCTGAAGGAGAGCATCTCTTTGTGCTCGATTCATTTGCACGAGGAGGATTTCTCTTAATAAAGAAAAAGACCACAGCCTTTCTGCCTTTAAAACCTGCTTATGGAGCAAACTCAGCCATGCACATGTGATGTGTTCACTGTATGGATGAGGTGAGGATGCAGGTAGTTGCCTGTAAGAATAATTAAACAAAAACTGGTTTGGAGAGAAACGCCCATTCTCCTCCCTGCACCTGGCTGCAGCTGTCCTTCACCCAATGTGAACTCCTGCATGCAAGATTCACATAAAACACACTAATGCTGTAGAGAACTTATGCCCCCTAACATGCATGGCACAGACACATGCTTTGCCTTATCAATACTGTGAAGAGCACCACCCATGTATTACAAAACAAGGTGGACTCGTGTAGCTCTGCAGCCCACTGCATCCTACAACGAGCGGACACATTAGGGAGCGTTAACGCTGAAAGGAGGCTGTAGGTGTGCAGGATGCGTTTAATTGATCGCCAGGAGGCACAGACACAATGTGCTCTGCTAAGGTCGGCAGATTTCCAGCAGACAGACGTCGGAGGCTTACCTCAACGCAACCTTCACACAGCAGTCGCCCTGGCTCGCCATGGTCGCTTTCAAGGTTCCCCCGACGGGATGTGGAGTATTTGGGCTCTGCTGGGGTTGGACCGTGTGGGTGATCGGTGCTCTTCTGCGGCGGAGCTCAGCGTCTCAGGTCAGCGGGAGCAGCCGTCAAGACCTGCCGGCGGTGAGGTGCCTCCTCGGGACTCCTCCTGTCTGCTTCTGCTGCTCCGCTGTGGCGCTCATTTCTGGCTCAGGAGCGTTTTGTCACATCGCAGATTTGAAGCCGCTTTTTTCCTCCCTTTTCTCTTTCTCTTTCGTCTCTCTGTGGTCTGTGTCAGTCGCTACATCCTGTTTAAAGTGCGTATGAGCGAAGCATACGAGCGCCTCTCTGCAGCCACACCGCCTCTCTGAGCGATCACACTGAATGAGACCGTAAACCGGAGGGGGCGATGCTGCCTTCAGGGGCTGTAGGAAGAGTTGGGTCCGTCATAGGAACTTCCTCTTGCACCAAACTAGGGCCATGCAGGGTCATTTTTCTCAGAAATAATTTTTGAAAGTGAATAAATTAAACACCACCGAGACATTTTGATCAACTTACCATACACATTAACAGCATACATGTTCACTTCCTACTGTGTATATGCTGTATAGGTCTTGCAACCCTAACCCTGATTTGATACTTAGATGCACTCATTAAACTGTCAGCATTGCTCCTCCCGCTTATATCTTATATCACAATCACAATGCCCTTAAAGCTACTTATTTTACACACATTGCACTTTTACTGCTTCTTTTTGCACTTTGCTAAGATGCTAAACTGCATTTTATTGTCTTAATATTTGTATTTGTACTCAGATACTTTTTACTCCACTGCATATTTGCAAAGAATCAGTTTAAATAACACAAATTATAACAAACTATGGTGTAATATTATAGATCTGGATTGCCCTTTATATAATACAATATTTTCTTTAAAATTATGGCATTCTGCAGTAGTGAGCACATTTGCTTTTGTTACTTGGGATGTGTTTTGATGCTAATATTTTTGCATTTTGTTTCACTTTAGTAAAAGCAGAGTAAAATGAAATGGAAATAAACAAGTAAATTGCAAGTTCTTTTAAACTGTATCTAATTATAGCAATTTAGTAAATGTACGCTTCACATTGTGCCACAGGATACAGGTGAGGGAGCAATTGTACTTTGTAGGATAGCAAAATAATCCGACATGTGTTTGAACGCAGCATCATCGCATTTGACTGACATGCAGCTGGACCAACTGCTAAATTAGCCCCGCCTTTCCTGAAAACTATGGACCAGTCACAGATCTGAACAGTCTCCGTGGCCCCGCCCAGTGACACACCCACAGCAGGCTGTAAAGATTACAAACCTTCAGACGTCCATGTCCGCTGCACACGTTAGTGCTGCAGACGACATCTGAAGTCCGTTAAAGTGCCATAAACAGGGAGAGTCTGTTCCCATGACGGAGAGGAGGAGCCGGCGGTGTGAACACCTAGAAGTCAAAGGTCGGACCTCATTCAGAGGTCATTATGTTCTGTATAAACAGTGGAGTCGGTTTGCAGTGAGCTGGATGGGAAGTTACACTCTGCTGTGCTGAATCACATTTCTGCAAAAGAGGAAACTGAAATGCTTTCTCTTAGTTGAGTCAGACAGACATGATGCTCTCTCTCTCTCTCTCTCTCTCTCTCTCTCTCTCTCTATCTATCTCTCTCTCTCTATATATATATATATATTTCAGATCACACTACTGTTCAAAAGTTTGGGGTCACACAGGTAATTTCATGTTTTCCATGAAAACTCACACTTTTATTCATGTGTGCTAACAATTGCACAAGGGTTTTCTAATTATCAGTTAGCCTTTCAACATGATTAGCTAACACAATGTACATTAGAAGACAGGAGTGATAGTTGCTAGAAATGGGCCTCTGTACCCCTATGTAGATATTCCATTAAAAATCAGCCCTTTCCAGCTCGAATA
Source organism: Amphiprion ocellaris (assembly GCF_022539595.1). Classification (NCBI taxonomy): domain Eukaryota; kingdom Metazoa; phylum Chordata; class Actinopteri; family Pomacentridae; genus Amphiprion; species Amphiprion ocellaris. The sequence continues at coordinate 22,710,429 of NC_072770.1, read as the reverse complement.
GTCATTTACCACATTAACGATGTCTAGACTGTATTTCTAATTTTTTTTTTTTATATATATATATATATATATATATATATATATATATATATATATATATATATATATATATATATATATATATATATATATATATATATATATGGTGCAGATATAATAGCATCTACCTATATACCACTTAATCCTCATTAGGGTCATGGAGGGGGGTTGGAGTCTATCCCAGCTGACTTAGGGTGAAGGCAGAGGACATCCAGGACAGGTCACCAGTCTATCACAGGGCTACACATAGAGACACACAAGCACACTCACATTCACATCTACAAAGAATTTAGAATTATCAATTAATGTCTGCATGTTTTTGGACTGTGGGAGGAAACCAGAGTACCTAGAGAAAACCCACACATGCACAGGGAGAACAAGCAAACTCCATGCAGACAGATTCCAGGCCCAGGCCGGGACGCAAACCGGGAATCTTCTAGCTGCAAGGGGACAGTACCAATCACCGAGGATATGTAAACATGACATATAATATTTTGTTAAATTCTATCCATTCCTTTAATCGTAGGGGAATAAGTTTTTTTTTGTCATGACACAATAGTATAACATGTATGCAACAGAATGGAAAACAGCTAAGTTTGCACTATATTGGAAATGACAATGGGGTGGGGTCATAGGCCAGAAATAACAAGTCACTGTCCTTTTTCATCTGTGATTAATAGAGTGAATGATTCTGTCAATGCTGGCTTCATGAATGTTGTCCCAAGCTTAAGGAAGACCAAGTTGATGGACATTTTTGTAGACCAGATCAGAACTTTCAGAGCATCATGTGGTAGTCTGACATTATGTTACAGATGACAAATGGTGGAGTTATGCGGCCCTAACTGACATATCAGCATCTAGCAGGCCAACAGTCTGTTCTTATATTATGTCTGTGTCATTGTGTCATTTGAATAAAGTTGCATTTCAAGCCACCCTGTTATAGTCACTAATCAAAGGAATGTCTGTGTAGCTACTAGTCATACTACTATCTGATCAGTTGTCCCTTAATGCCACACCAGACCAGACTGTGGATTATCAGAACCAGAAATCGGAACCAGAAATACTTTATTGAAACTGCTTATGTTCCACTTGCCCCCATTCAAAGTCTTAGAAATAGGTACTACAAAACATATGTAGAAAAATAAGTTCTAATACATAGACATAAGTAGAAAAAGTATAAGCATAAAGTGTAAAATGTGCATTGTTCCAAGTAAATAAAAATGTAAGTATACAGTGTAATAAATAGTAATGGAGCTCTGTTTGTGGTATTTCATATTATTGAGCGTTAGCTCAAGAAGTGCAGAGAAAAGTCAGTTAACTGCTTGCAATGAAACATTGAATCCAGATTAACTCAATGGTCAAGAATTTGTCGTAAGTTAAACAGCTCAAAAACTTTACCAAATGTACAGAATTTAACCCTTTTCCATCCAAAACAACAGAAATGAGATTTGTAACGTTGTCTTTGAGTCGCATGTTATCTGTTTCCACCCTTAGTTCATATTTATCTCTGTTATTCTGATGCTGCAGCGTTTCTTCTTGACTGCTTTGTTGACTCTCTTTGGCACCTACACTGGTGGGGAAAGCTCCTTTCCAAATCCTCATCCTCCTCTTGTTTCCAATTGACTGGATCAGAATGTACCATTAACATTCATGTCTGCACTGCAGCAAGTTACTCCCCAGCACAAGACAAACACACACTTCACTTTACAGCAGACACATACAGCTCTATCTGGATGGCTTCATATTTTATTATTACAACTATGCTGCCACTGTTATCTGTTTGCTGATCATAATAAATGCAGAACAAAAGTCGCTGCAGGGTCACAGATGACAATTTTATGTTACAAAACACCCTACAAACAGTTACATGAACCCATTCTGCGTACGCAAAGGGGAGCTTATGACTCTAACCCTGTGTGTGTTGGTTTGCCGAGGGCCAGGTGGCGATGTTAGTGCTGCGCAGGCTTCGTTCCCAGGGAGCAGTGCTGGATTCCACACAAGATTAACATCCAGTTATGAGGATAAAGCTACAATCCTCCTAGATCTGCTGGGAAGCGGCCACCAGCCACCGCAACTGGGACAACAGGACACACAAACAAGGGCGGCACACGCAAAACACACACTCGCTTAGTTCTGTCTGGTGAACTTTTAAGACCAACTCATAGGAACTGTTACATAATTAGGTTGCACTCTTTTCCTAAGCATATATTAAAGCCCTTTCATGCCTCTTCAGGCATGTTTACAGTTTTCAGATCCACTCTGGATGATTTTCTCCCTGCATGCCACCTCTTTGGCACTTTATGGTGTAAAAAAGCACATTTCATAACTGTGTGGGTTTTTAAAGCCCTGAAGATATTTTAATATTGCAATTGCCAAACTGCAACACAATCCCTATATTTAGGGATACATACAGTTAAAATAACAGCACTCTAATTGCATAACAGGCATTAAAATACAATCATTGCCATCCGCCTTCAGGTTCTGTCAGTCACGGTGAAATCAAGCAATTTATTCTCTAGCTTGGAACTGACACTTTGCTTCTTTCACACACATACATCCACACACACACACATTATTCCCATTTCTGGAGCTTATGATAATATCCTGCCCTAAAAAGAAGATGAAGATGACTCACAAGTTTAATGTGATGCAGTGTTTTTGTAGCTATTTTCAAGTGATTTATCTACAATTTAGACTTAATTTGTTGTCACATTAGTGGAAAAAAGTGTAAAAGGCACTGACAAGGCACAAAAATGTAATCTCCAATCATGCCATATGTACAGTGTGGTTTTGGAACCTGATTAATCGGCCTTGTGTAATGGATGAAGCCAAAACTAAGATGCATGAAGTGCCGATGAAGGCCAACGTCAAATTTACCTCCAGCTTGAGCATCACGTTGCCTGCTTTGGTGAAAAAAAAAAAAGACTAAAAGCAAGAGAGACAGAGGGAGAGATAGCAGATGAAGCTGTATCCAAATGTATTCTCCATCCTTATTCTTATGCTTTGATGTGTCTGTAATCCCTCACATGCGTTTTCTATATTTGGCTTTGAAGCTCCATAAGCTAATCCTCCATTCTTTACCATAACAAAACTGCTTGAATTGGCCGCGATTACGCAAACACACATTTGACGACTCACTGGCTGGCAGAGAAAGAGGTGCGCAGCCAAAATGGAAAGTCAGGCCGCTGAATTCCACACAGTTGTTTCAAATATTTATATATTTTTTTGCTTCCCTCCTCATCCTTCACAATTCAAAGCTGAGTTTTGTACATTTTCTTGGATGTTTGATGGTGTCTATGCGTTTTGCATGTGTGTGACGGAGGAGCTGCTTACTTGTTATAGATTTATGTGTGTCAGGTGCAGCGGAAACAGCAGAGCAGGCCTTTGCCAGTTCTTGGCAGTGCTGGACCCCCTGTAGCGTTTTGTCCCATCATTCTGCACAGCTCAACTTCCACTTCTGACAGTGGAAGTAATGAAAGAATACTGCGAGCTGAAGGATATTAAAAATACACAATTTTATTCAAAAGGTTGACAGTAGGATGGTAGTTCATGCACATTGATGCTTGTGTGCATTCAGTAAATAAAAGAAGAGTTGGACAGTTTAGAAAATACCAGCATTTGTTTTCTTTCTGACAGATGAGAGGTTACCACTTTTGGTCATATCACTGTTTATACAGGGTGGACCATAAGTTTCCATACATAGGAAAAATAAACATTTTATGTTGGACAACCATTTTTATTTATATAATGTGCTCTATATGATTACCACTGTTTCAAAAACACATATTAATACATGTTTTCCACTGTTGCTGAACTTGCATTAGCACAGTTGAAGTTATGCTTGTAATGGTGTTGGTGATACGTTCCTTGAGATGATTTATGTGTCATATCTTCACCTGATACACCATGGCCTTCAAGTGCCCCCAAAGATAGCATCAAACACATCTTCTAAGGTATTTGAAACATTAAAAAAAAATATATATATGTATATATATATATATATATATATATATATATATATATATATATATATATATATATATATATATATATATATATATATATATATATATATATATATATATATATATATATATATATATATATATATATATATATATATATATAAAAATAAAAATACATTTTCCTATGTATGGAAACTTATGGCCCACCCTGTACTATGCTAATATATAAACCCTATGTGTATTATTAGCCAGACTGGGTAGAGAGATTGGAAGCATAGGGAGAGAGAGTGATATTTAGGGATGAACTTTTAATCATAATATTACTGAAATTACAGTATGACCCGGTAAAATGTCTTACAAAAGGTCAGTATGTATTATATATTATGTAAATGAAGTGTTGAGGTGCTACAGAGATGCCCCCAGCCTACAAGTTATATTCCCTATGCAAGGAACCATGCTAGTTTGGTAGAGTTTGCAGCAAAAATCACTCTATATTTTTGAAAAAGACATTTTACAAGAAGACCATTTCCATCAGAATTGCAATATCTGTCAAAATAATTGCACTGTGATTTGTTTCGCATATTATTCAGCTCTAGTGGTATCACATCCATCACAGTTCCCCCAGGCAGGAGCTGCATGGTGGATGTTGCGGTTATAATATGCACATCTCCTCACATATGGTAAAATGGATTCCACATATATAGCGTCTTTCTTACCTTTTATCTATCCATTCACACACACACACACACACACAGCAATGTCAGAGTTGCCATCCATGCAAGCTGCTTGTCTGCCATTAAGGGCAACTTGGGTTTCAGCGTCTTGCCCAAGGACAGGAGAAGAAGAAGGCAGGACTGAGCAGACAACCCTCCACCATATAGTCTTCCTAAGACTTACAGATTATTAAAGTGAAAATTAGTGTACTGCCCTTTTAGGAAAATTGCATCACAATAGGATACACAAAATGTCATAATGAGGTCCCTAGTATGATGACATATTTCCTGCTATTATTGTGTGATTTCAAAAAATTGTAACTGTGACATCTTTCAAAAAAGTGATGAAGTTTACTTCAAGGATGCATGTGCTTGAGGCCAGAAGAGCCAGAGTGCAGATCATGTATGTGTTTTAGGCACCGATCATCAGTCAAAGGGGGATATAACGGTGATGAGTGATTAGTAATGAGTCACGGTCATGATCCACTATAGTAGACCTACTTTTCAGCTTTCATCCCCAGGGGCAATTACTGACCCACACTTTGCTGCGTTCCTATCCCAGCTCTGATGCTTCCTGCTGGGCTGTGAACGGGCGGCGGCTGGGGAGGATGCTGGAAGGTGGCTACTCATAGTGGCTACTGCAGCCTGGGGGGGAGTTACAGAGAGGTGGTGGTGACACTGACTGACTGATTTACTGCTGCATCACAGAGCATGTGTGTGTGTGCTTGTGTGTGTGTGTGTGTGTGTGTGAGGAGAGGAGGTAGGTCAACAAGGGGTGGTTGTTCCTTGGTCCTCTGCCTCAAGCTCATTGCATGCTTTTTGCTTTACTCATAAGTTCACAAAAGACCAATAGAGTCCATCTGTGTCAGCTGACAGGAGACAGAACCCCTATAGCTGAAGGAAGGAACTGTCTGAACTTCTTTAAATAGGAACAATTAAGTGTGGCATCTCTTCTGTAAACATAATATATGTAGTGGTATATTCTGGTAGTATATTCTGGTGGAATATATTATCTCTAATGTCTGTATGAATGTTTGGAGCACATTAGCTGAGAAATGAAAAAGGTAGTCATTAAATTAGTTTAATTGCCTAAATATTTCATGTGTTCAACTTCTACTGCCGTCTTACCCCATCACCTTCCATCTTGTCTCTCTAAGGGCATCCTGCACCTCGTTTCTATGGAAACAGCCTCTAAAGCAGGCACTCAGAAAGGGACAGGAAGAGATGCTGAAATGGCAGAAAAGCCTCTTTGTGCTCGCAGAGGCCCTCAGAGCCTGTAGACCTATAGATAGCAGAAAGAGTTAATCACACACACAACTTCCACTTTAGGCAAAAGAGATGAGATAAGCAAGCAGAACTCTAGATAACTTTGATAACAGACAGAAATGAACAGTTGCAGCTTCTGTGAGAGTGTTTCTGCGGTTAAATGGACTTTATGTTATCAGTGTCAGTGGGATCTTGTTCCCGATTTGCTGTCTTTTCTCTGATCGGTACAGTCGGTGTGTTCAATTAGAGAGCTGCCATTGACATGATCACAATATGTGTTTATGCATGCACACACATGAAAATATCCATGCAAACACGACATGAAAACAACACACACATAAAGAAAGTGTGTAATCCTAAACACCATATTGTCTACACACATCACACTAAGACACAAACACACAC